>NC_074691.1:1512818-1812818 GCF_029448725.1 Salvelinus fontinalis | reverse complement strand
GCATGGTCACGAAAGTCAGAAAAGCAATAAAATGAATCGCTTACCTTTGATAATCTTTAGATGTTTGCACTCACGAGACTCCCAGTTACACAATAAATGTTATTTTTGTTCGATAAATATTACTTTTATAACAAAAAAACAACATTTGGGTTGCGCGTTATGTTCAGAAAACCAAAGCCTCGTTCCGTTCAATGAAAATTCCAAAGAGTATCCGTAATGTTCGTAGAAACATGTCAAATGTTTTTTATAATCAATCCTCAGATTGTTTTTAACAAACATAATCGATAATATTTCGACCTTAACCTATTCAATAAAAGAGAGAAAGAAAATGGAGAGCTACCCCTCGCGCGCAGGAACTAATCAAAGGACACCTAACTAGTTTTGAAAAATCTCGCTCATTTTTCAAAATAAAAGCCTGAAACTATGTCTAAAGCCTGGTCACAGCCTGAGGAAGCCATTGGAAAAGGACTCTGGTTGATACTCCTTTAAATGGAAGAAAGACGGGCAAGGAAACATATATATATATTTTTTTTTTATCGGTTCCGGGTTAGATTTCCTCAGGTTTTCGCTTGCAGAATCAGTTTTGTTATACACAGACAATATTTTGACAGTTTTGGAAACTTTGGAGTGTTTTCTATCCTAATCTATAAATTATATGCATATTCTACGATCTGGACCTGAGAAATAGTCCGTTTACCTTGGAACGTTATTTATTTAAATAAATAAATAAATCTGACCCCTAGCGTCAAGAGGTTAAGGAAAGACATTCCACAAAATAACTTTCAACAAGGCACTCCGGTTAATTGAAATGCATTCTAGGTGACTACCTCATGAAGCTGGTTGAGAGAAGGCAAAGACTGTGCAGAGCTGTCATCAAGTCAAAGGGTGGATACTTTGAAGAATCAAATCAAAATGTATTTGATATTTAACACTTTTGGTTACTACATGATTCAATGTTTTACACTGCTCAAAAAAATAAAGGGAACACTTAAACACAATGTAACTCCAAGTCAATCACACTTCTGTGAAATCAAACTGTCCACTTAGGAAGCAACACTGATTGACAATAAATTTCACATGCTGTTGTGCAAATGGAATAGAAACAGGTGGAAATTATAGGCAATTAGCAAGACACCCCCAATAAAGGGGTGGTTCTGCAGGTGGTGACCACAGACCACTTCTCAGTTACTATGCTTCCTGGCTGATGGTTTGGTCACTTTTGAATGCTGGCGGTGCTTTCACTCTAGTGGTAGCATGAGACGGAGTCTACAACCCACACAAGTGGCTCAGGTAGTGCAGCTCATCCAGGATGGCACATCAATGCGAGCTGTGGCAAGAAGTTTTTCTGTGTCTGTCAGCGTAGTGTCCAGAGCATGGAGGCGCTACCAGGAGACAGGCCAGTACATCAGGAGACGTGGAGGAGACCGTAGGAGGGCAACAACCCAGCAGCAGGACCGCTACCTCCGCCTTTGTGCAAGGAGGTGCACTGCCAGAGCCCTGCAAAATGACCTCCAGCAGGCCACAAATGTGCATGTGTCTGCTCGAACGGTCAGCAACAGACTCCATGAGGGTGGTATGAGGGCCCGACGTCCACAGGTGGGGGTTGTGCTTACAGCCCAACACCGTGCAGGACGTTTGGCATTTGCCAGAGAACCAAGATTGGCAAATTCACCACTGGCGCCCTGTGCTCTTCACAGATGAAAGCAGGTTCACACTGAGCAGATGTGACAGACGTGGCAGAGTCTGGAGACGCCGTGGAGAACGTTCTGCTGCCTGCAACATCCTCCAGCATGACCGGTTTGGGGGTCGCACAGCCCTCCATGTGCTCGCCAGAGGTAGCCTGACTGCCATTAGGTACCGAGATGAGATCCTCAGACCCCTTGTGAGACCATATGCTGGTGCGGTTGGCCCTGGGTTCCTCCTAATGCTAGACCTCATGTGGCTGGAGTGTGTCAGCCTTTCCTGCAAGAGGAAGGCATTGATGCTATGGACTGGCCCGCCCGTTCCCCAGACCTGAATCCAATTGAGCACATCTGGGACATCATGTCTCGCTCCATCCACCAACGCCACGTTGCACCACAGACTGTCCAGGAGTTGGCGGATGCTTTAGTCCAGGTCTGGGAGGAGATCCCTCAGGAGACCATCCGCCACCTCATCAGGAGCATGCCCAGGCGTTGTAGGGAGGTCATACAGGCACGTGGAGGCCACACGCACTACTGAGCCTCATTTTGACTTGTTTTAAGGATGTTACATCAAAGTTGGATCAGCCTGTAGTGTGGTTTTCCACTTTAATTTTGAGTGTGACTCCAAATCCAGACCTCCATGGGTTGATAAATTTGATTTCCATTGATCATTTTTGTGTGATTTTGTTGTCAGCACATTCAACTATGTAAAGAAAGTATTTAATAAGAATATTTCAGTCATTCAGATCTAGGATGTGTTATTTTAGTGTTCCCTTTATTTTTTTGAGCAGTGTATTTCATAGTTTTGATGTCTTTACTATTATTCTACAATGTAGAAAATAGTAAAAATAAAGAACCCCTTGAATGAGTAGGTGTCAAATTTTGACTTACTGTATATTCAGCAAACACTATTTTATATATCCAAAGTGACTTAATCATGCTTTCATACATTTTCGTGAATCAAACCCACATTGTGGCGCTGCAAGCACCACGCGCTACCAACCGAGCCAGAGAGGACAGGTCGTCATAATTTTGCATCATCATTGAAATGTTCTCTGTGCAGTTTGGCAGTGCAGATCAGAAGCTGGCTCTGGCCACCCGAATCCGCGGCCACGTGCTGCCCCTGGCCTTGCAGATGTACGGCTGCCGAGTGATCCAGAAGGCCCTGGAGTCCATATCCTCCGACCAGCAGGTAATTGTAAGTGGATCTTCACTTCTCTTCTGATTTTTTTGGGGGGGCTTTTAGGAGCCCCATGGGTCCTGGTCAAAAGTTGTGCACTATAAAGGGACTAGGGTGCTGTTTGAGACATTACCTTGGTATTATTGTTAACTGGTTGTCTGAGTGTGGTGTACTCTCCAGCATGGGGTATGGATACCTATGTATTATGGTCCTGTTGTCGTCCTCTTTGAATTGCCCTTTACATTGAGGACTATGGGTGACAGACAATCTATCATCACATCAACGAGCCATTAGAAGGAAAATGGATGTGTACTGTAGAAATGACTTGGGCATTCTATTTCCATGGAATTAACATAGACTGGCTGAAAATGTTCAGAAGATCTATGGAGGGAGAGCTGGATGAATTACTCCGCTCTCTCTATCCCCTTCCTCAGAGTGACATCGTGCGGGAGCTAGACGGCCACGTGCTAAAGTGTGTGAAAGATCAGAACGGAAACCATGTGGTGCAGAAGTGTATCGAGTGTGTTCAGCCCCAGGCCCTGCAGTTCATCATTGATGCCTTCCAGGGCCAGGTGAGAGCCAATTCATTAGGTCATGCAATGGAAAACTGTTTGCAACATTAAAGGAAAATGTGTTTTTGATAGGAGAATTTCATGTTGTCCCATCCTGTTACGTAGTTTTTTCCCCCTATGTTTAGTGATAAAATGTACCCGTCCCAGAAAACATCAACCCAACCACCAGTCACATTGTGTTCAGCAGGGCACACTGCATCAAAGCAGTATCCAACAGGGAAACAATAATATATGTTCTCATTGCACTAGTTCCAATAGCTGTACCTGCCCCTTTCTGAATGTTTTTCACCTACTGAAAACGACCCAGACACGCACATATTATTCAGTTTCCCCCCCAGGATTCAATGTATGGACCAGCCTTTTCAAGTGTTAAAAAATGAATAAAAAATGTACAAACATTTCCTAACATTCACATATTCCTATTATTTATTACAGCTTTAACACATTTTGTTGACGTGTGTCGTCTCCCCTGCAGGTGTTTGTGCTGTCCACCCACCCTTACGGCTGCAGGGTGATCCAGCGGATCCTGGAGCACTGCACCCAGGAGCAGACCCTGCCCATCCTGGAGGAGCTGCACCAGCACTCTGAGCAGCTTGGCCAGGTAAATGCAGCCAGGCGAGCCCTAGTCTCAACTCCTAACTAGACCCCAGTCGCTCACACATGGCCAATGTAATGCTTTGCACGGTTTTTGCTGGATCAAAAAGGGGCTTAGGTGGTGGGTATAGCATGGTCCGTGGCTGTATTTTAGAGGCCCACATCTTAGCCGTGTAGATGTTTTCATATTTAAGCCAATTTCCTGCTATTCTACCTATTACTCCATGGAGCTGAGAGAGTTTCAGTTTAAAGCTAGTTACCTGAAATTCTACAAATTGTCATCTAGCTGAGAGAAAAAAATCAGCAGTTGCAATGTCTATTTCTGGATGTATAAATTAATGATATGTACCCATTGACTATTAAAGGATGTAAATTATAAATGCCTTGAACTTAGTTCAACTGTCATACCCAATCAGGATCCAAAATATTAACTTGTGTCACACCAATGTTTGTAAACATACACCAGTGGAGGCTGCTGAGGGGAAGACGGCTCATAATATTGGCTGGAACAGAGTGAATGGAATGGAATCAAACACATGGAAACCATGTTTGTATTTGATACCATTCCACCTATCCTGCTTCAGCCATTACCACAAACCCGTCCTCCCCAATTAAGGTGCCACCAACCTCCTTGACATACACTATATTAGACCCCATACTCAACAGGCAGAACACTGCACGGACCCAGAACAGGGTCAATACAGACTGCAGGTCCTGAGGGGGGAATAAAATGTTATTTTTTATTCAGTTGGACATTGACCCCTGGTATCATATAAACACACAAGACATGGAATAATACATAGAATTGCAGGAAAAGAAAATATGTTGCCATTTTAAATCTGTCAACAAGAGGGGTGTGAAAAGTTTAGGGTTGCATGGGTTGTGAGGTGGGGGTTTGTTACTATGCTGATAAATGACATTATCCTTCCGGACCTTTGCCACCTAGGACATTTGTGTGACCGGACTTTCACAAATAGTACTTGAGTACCTCAGCTATATAGCCTCAAAACATAGTTAAAACTATAATAGTGATATCCTGGATGATCAGTCCTTGCATCCATAGTGCTGTCTATGAACTTTAGGTTACATTTCTCCAACCCCATCCCTCTGCTTTTTACCAGAACAGGTGGGACATTTTTGTTTCTTGTGTGCTGCTTTAAAGCAAATTTCCTGCAATAGCTTATGCTGGGTTCTTATGCTATCTGAGTAACTCAAATATAACAATCAGTGGTGGCTTGATGACATTATAGATTCTCACTGCCTAGTTTTTATTTTGGCCATTAGTTCTCAAATACTATTTATTATAATATACAGTACTAGTCAAGTTTGGACACCTACTCATTCCAGAGTTTTTCTTTAATTTTGCTATTTTCTACATTGTAGGATAATAGTAAGACATCAGCTATGAAATAACACAGAATCATGTGTTAAACAATTCTATCAAAATATATTTGAGATTCTTCAAAGTAGCCAACCTTTGCCTTGATGACAGCTTTGCACACTCTTGGCATTCTCTCAACCAGCTTCATGAGGTGGTCACCTGGAATGCATTTCAATTAACAGGTGTGCCTTGTTTGTGGAATTTCTTTCCTCAATGTGTTTGAGCCAATCAGTTGTGACAAGGTGGGGAGGGGGGTATACAAAGATGGCCCTATTTGGTAAAAGACCAAGTCCATATTATGGCAAGAACAGCTCAAATAAGCAAAGAGAAACGACATTCCATAATTTCTTTAAGACATGAAGGTCAGTCAATATGGAACATTTCAAGAACTTTGAAAGTTTCTTCAAGTGCAGTCGCAAAAACCATCAAGTGCTATGATGAAACTGGCTCATGAGGGCCGCCACAGGAAAGGACGACCCAAAGTTACCTCTGCTGCAGAGGATAAGTTCATTAGATGTACCAGCCTCAGAAATTGCAGCCCAAATAAATGCTTCACAGAGTTCAAGTAACAGACGCATCTCAACATCAACTGTTCAGATGAGATAGTGTGAATCAGGCCTTCATGGTCGAATTACTGCAAAGAAACCACTACTAAAGGACACCAATAAGAAGAGACTTGCTTGGGGCAAGAAACACGAGCAATGGATATTAGATCTGTGGAAATCTGTCCTTTTGGTCCGAGTCCAAATTTGAGATTTTTGGTTCCAACTGCCGTTTCTTTGTGAGACGCAAAGTAGGTGAACGGATGATCTGAGCATGTGTGGTTCCCACCTCGAAGCAAGGAGGTGTGGGGGTGCTTTGCTGGTGACACTGTCAGTGATTTATTTAGATTAAGGCACACTTAACTTCTCTAGGATATGTGGGACGCTACCGTCCCACTTGGCCAATAGCCAGGGAAAATGTAGAGCGCGAAATTCAAAAAAATGATATAAAATCAAACTTTCATTAAATCACACATGTAAGATACCAAATTAAAGCTACACTCGTTGTGAATCCAGCCACCATGTCAGATTTCAAAAAGGCTTTTCGGCGAAAGCATAAGATGCTATTATCTGATGATAGCACAATGTCAACAAAGAGAGAGTAGCATATTTCAAATATAAAACATGCATTACCTTTGACGAGATTCTTTTGTTGGCACTCCAATATGTCCCATAAACATCACAAATGTTCCTTTTGTTCGATTAATTCCGTCCATATATATCCAAATTGTCCATTTATTTGGCCCGGTTGATCCAGAAAAAAACAGCTTCCAATTTGCGCAAAGTCACTACAAAATATCTAAAAAAATTACCTCTAAACTTTGCCAAAACATTTCAAAGTACTTTTGTAATACAACTTAAGGTATTTGTAAACGTTAATAATCGATCAAATTGAAGACGGGTCTATCTGTTTTCAATACAGGAGAGCAACAAACTAACGTTACTTTTTTTAGTCTTGCGCAACTCTCAAACAGTACACATGACGTTACACTGCTTCCTGATGGCCTTCTTCATTGCACAAATGAATAACCTCAACCTATTTCCTAAGACTGGTGACATCCAGTGGAAGCGGTAGGAACTGAAAACCGAGTGATTAGAAATCCAGTATTCCAATGGAAACTCATTGAACAGACAGTGACTTAAAAAAACATATATATATATATGGTTAGTCCTGGGGGTTTTGCCTGCTACATAAGTTCTGTTATACTTACAGATATTATTCAAACAGTTTTAGAAACTTCAGAGTTTTCTATCCAAATCTACTAGTAATATGCATATCTTATATTCTGGGGATGAGTAGAAGGAAGTTGAAATTGGGCACGCTATTTATCCAAAAGTGAATTTGCTGCCCCCTATCCTAGAGTAGTTAACTAGCATGGCTACCACCGCATTCTGCAGCGATACGCCATCTCATCTGGTTTGCGCAATGACCCAACACACCTCCAGGCTGTGTAAGGGCTATTTGACCAAGAAGGAGAGTAATGGAGCGCTGCATCAGATGACCTGGCCTCAGCCCAATTGAGATGGTTTGGGATGAGTTGGACCACAGAGTGAAGGAAAAGCAGCCAGCAAGTGCTAAGCATATGTGGGAACTCATTCAAGACTATTGGAAATGCATTCCAGGTGAAGCTGATTGAGACGATGTGGGTGCAAAGAGTGCAAATCTGTCAAGGCAAAGGGTGTCTACTTTAAAGAATCTAAAATATAGTTTATGTTTAATACTTTTTGGGTTACTACATGATTCCATATGTGTTATTTCATAGTTTTGATGTCGTCACTATTATTCTACACTGTGGAAAATAGTAAAAATAAATGCTTGAATGAGTAAGCGTGTCTAAACTTAGGACTGGGACTGTTGTGTGTACACTACCGTTCAAAAGTTTGAATGTTAGATATATCCTTGTTTTTTAAAGACAAGCACTTGTATTTTTAAAATAACATCAGTGTGGACATTTAATGTTGTAAATGACTATTGTAGCTGGAAACAAGAATAGATTGGCGAGTTTCAGAAGGAATTTCTTTGTTTCTGGCCATTTTGAGCCTGTAATCGATCCCACAAATGCTGATGCTCCAGATACTCAACGAATCTAAAGAAGGACAGTTTTATTGCTTCTTTAATTAGAACAACAGTTTTCAGCTGTGCTAGCATAATTGCAAAAGGGTTTTTCAATTAGCCTTTTTAAAATGAGAAACTTGGATTAGCTAACACAACGTGCCATTGGAACACAGGAGTGATGGTTGCTGATAATGGGCCTCTGTACACCTATGTAGATATTCCATAAAAAAATCAGCAGTTTCCAGCTACAATAGTCATTTACAGCATTAACAATGTCTACACTGTGTTTCTGATCAATTTGATGTTATTTTAATTGACAAATGTGCTTTTCTTTCAAAAACAAGAACATTTCTAAGTGACCCCAAACTTCTGAATGTGTGTGCGCATGTTTTGTTCTTGTGATGTTTTCATTGTTTAATGTGGCTGTGCAGCATGTCGTGTTCATTAGGGCACGAAAGGGTGACTTGGGGGGGAAGGGGGAAAAAATGGGCTATTCTCATTTAACAAGTCAGGAAAGCCCCTTGTTTCAGTACGTTTTCTTCCCTATGGTGCCTAACGAACATGACCATGCTCAGTGTCCATTTTTATCCTACGGTTAATGATATTCATGCTGGCAATGACTTCTACCTATGATGTTTATTTAACCCCCCCGCCCCCACTTATTCCATCTAGAAATATCAAGGCGTTTCATTGGAGATGACACCCAAAACATACTATACAGTGTCCAGCGATGCACTGTTCAAGGTCAGCAATTCGCCTCCCACGCGGACGTCCTCCTCGCGTCGCCTCCCTCACTATTCCTCCTCCATATTTCTCTTTCTCAATAACCAGTCTGCTCTAACACTGTAGAGGCCTTTTACCTTCACCAAACTCTCTATCCCTCTTTTCAGACCTCCTAAACTCAGAGCACGCCTCTTCCTCCTTCCGCCGCCTCCCTCTCCCCTCCTTTTTCTTGTTCCTTTGTTTAGAATAAATATTTCTGTCCTGTCACGTAGAGGATTCGCAGCACCTCGCTTCTCAGCTCTGTTTGGATAATCCCTCTGGTCACAGACGCCTCCTGATTCTAAGTCTTTTTTTCCCCCACCTCTCTCCTGCCTGCCTTCTCTGATTTTTAATTATCAATACTTGCTAGAAAGACTCCCCAAGTCAAGAGCTTTTTTTAGCCACAATTTGGACCCCCAACATTGACATTGTCCCATATGTTTCGAACTTACTGTGGTTTCCTGGATTTTAGGGTTAAAGTCCATCAGACCATGTTGAGCAATGAAGCAAAATGGTTGGGCAAAGTTTGTAAATCAAATCATGTAATTTGCTTCAAATCAAATAATTGGGAGGGGGACATCTGTAGTATGAGGCATGCTACTAATTTCAGGTGGTCAAATGTTGTCGAGTCACTATTGATATCTGGTCAGGTGAGTTTGTTCGTTTTCCTGCACAGCTTTAGGTATATTAAGTTATTTTTCCTTAAAACCACACCCATAACTGTCTTATCACCTGTCCCTGAAGGGGAAAATATGCTGCTGGTTCCACATGGACCTGAATAGGCCTGTGTCTAATGCAAATCAGAAGCGTCTTGTCGTTTGACCTTCAGCAATCTGCGGTGATATTTAATAGTTTTATAACATTTCAATGGTGCTTTTCATAAGGTTCTCAAAGCTTGTCGAAAAGCAATACATCATGAGTAGCCTAGCTGTAGTTGGGTCAACCAATAGAGGCCAAGTCTGAGTGCATCCTCCCAAAGATGGAGGGGGACAGTTCATGTCTTGATCAGAGGAAGATGGTCAGGGAGATGATGGATGAAGAGTCTGGTGACGATCGTGTTGAGGTCTACTCAGAGAACCAGCCGGAGTCGTGTAGTTACTGGACTTCTACTCCGTCACAATGTGTAGCACCCACTTGGGTGACGTCTCAGCAGCTCTGGGCCCCAGAAGCTCACTACACACAGTTCACAGTAGTAGCCAGTCATCCTCACGATGAGCCCTCTGCCTCCGTACTGCATTCCTTTTACTGCATCTCCCATGCCGCTTAAGCTTCAGGTGACTTTTCAGTTGAATTATTCAACGGTCAGGAACTAGCAGGCAGGTGAAACAAAGCTGGTACCGTGTCCAGATGCATCATTCAAACAAAAACAATTAGCTAGCCAAGCCAGAAAGTGTTGACCTGCCAGTCAATCTGCACATTCTGGCAAACAACCACCAGAAATATTAAAATAAATAAAATGGCTGATAAAAAAAACATACAATTTAACACTTACCAGTAATTAAATGTGGACACCTGCTAGTACTAAGTAAAAGGGTCTGAATACTTATGTAACAATTAAAAAAAATATATATATATTGATTAAAAATAAAAAATATATTTAACCAGGCAAGTTAGTCAAGAACATTCTTATTTACGATGATGGCCTAGGAACAGTGGGTTAACTCATGTTCAGGGGCAGAACGACAGATTTTTACCGTGTCAGTTTAGGATTCGATCTAGCAACCTTTCGGTCACTGGCCCAACACTCTAACCACTAGGCTACCTGTCGCCCCATATAAATGTTCAAGCATTTCTAAAAACTGTGTTCGCTTTGTCATTATGGGGTATTGTGTTTAGATTGATTACCTTTTTTTGTATTTAATCAATTTTAGAAAAAAGATTTAATGTAACAATGTGGGAAAAGTCTGAATACTTTCCGCATGCACTGTATGTGACCTATCACCGGGATTCGGTCCGATGTAGAAAAATTTGATTGTACTTAAAATAAAAAAAATGTATTGATAAAAGTAGACTTAGCGCTAGAAATAGTATCATACACTACAGTTTAGGGAAAATGGGGAAGTAATTCTGCTTTGAAAGTTAATAACTCTGTAACCCCACTTTTGAGAAAAATGGCCCTTGAATATTTTGGGACATCGACTAGAGAGCTCTTCGTCTACACCCATTCAGCGTCCTTCACGCCCTCATAAGCTTTAGCCCCACCCATCTCTTTAAGGATTCACATGAGGCCATGTGCTATACCGAGTGAGTAGTGTAGTAAAAACCCAAAGATTTCAAGACTAAAAGTAGTAGCCTACAATAAGGAAACTCCAGATAAAAATACATTATCTTGGCCTATATCCTAATCTGACTTTGGTGCAGGTCATGTTCTTCCCATTACCTCATTAGTCTCTGGTAAACACACCCCATATCAAGGTGTATTTGTCACATGCACAGGATACAGAAGGTTACTTGCATAGCAGCAATATCAAAAACAAAGTGTCCAGATGGAAATATTTTATCATTATTAGATGTCGCTAACCCGACACGTGTAAATTGTACGCGTGTTAATGAAATAAAATAATGGCCATACACACCTGTCTAACTTGATTGGTCATTGATGGGTCATCTGGAATCTAGCTAGCTACAATGAACAGGCATAATCCCAACTCCCTACGAATAAACATGTTCATAGCTGTAGTATGACTCTGCAAGTAGCTGAAGCGAACCAACTAAACTCAGCAACAACAACAAAGTCCCCTTTTCAGGACCCTGTCTTTCAAAGATAATTTGTAAAATATCTTTATTGTAAAGGGTTTAACCTGTCTAGCCCCTGCGTTCCGCTAGCGGAACTCCTCCCACATTCCACTGAAAAGGCAGAGCACGAAATTCATAAAATATTCTTTCACACATTAACAAGTCCAATACGGCAAATGAAAGATTCACATCTTGTGAATCCAGTCAACATGTCTGATTTTTAAAATGTTTTACAGCGAAAACAGCACGTATATTTATGTTAGCTCACCACCAAATACAAAGGACAGACATTTTTCACAGCACAGGTAGCATGCACAAAGCCAACCTAACTAACCAAGAACCAACTTCATCAGATGAGTCTTATAACATGTTACACAATAAATCTGTTTTGTTCGAAAAATGTGCATATTTGAGGTATAAATCACTTTTACATTGCAGCTACCGTCAAAAATAGCACCGAAGCAGCCAGAGCAATTATAGAGACCAACGTGTATTACCTAATTACTCATCATAAAACATTTCTTAAAAATACACAGCGTACAGCAATTGAAAGACACAGATCTTGTGAATCCAGACAATATTTCAGATGTTTTAAGTGTTTTACAGCGAAAACACAATATAGCGTTATATTAGCTTAGCACAATAGCAAACATCACAATAGCTCACAATAGCATTGATTCAAGCCAAACATAGCCATTACGTATAAACCACCAAAAGATAATTTTTTCACTAACCTTCTCAGAATTCTTCAGATGACAGTCCTATAACATCATATTACACAATGCATATAGAGTTTGTTCGAAAATGTGCATATTTAGCGCCACAAATCGTGGTTCTACAATGAGAAAAGTAGCAAAGCTGCCCAGAAAATGGGAGGAGAATACTTTGAAAAGGCACCTATTCTAATCAGTAACTATTCCAAAACTTGACAAAAAAATACAGGTTGGACAGCAATTCAAAGACAAATTAGTTCTTAATGCAATCCCTGGGTTACATTTTTAAAATTAACGTTACTTCAAGCATACAGCGTGCGCTAAAGCGAGACCGCACCATAATTCATGGCGGAATTATTATCTGACATTTGTCAACATAAGTACGAATTAACAGCATAAAGACTGCTTACTATTAGTTGAGCTTCCATCAGAATCTTGGGCAAGGTGTCCTTTCTCCAGAACAATCGTCTTTGGGTTGAAAGATGTCCTCTTGTCCGTTCGAAATAGCCGCTAATGTTAGCCACCAACTGGGGAGGGGTCCAACTCATGAAAACGCATGAGAAAGAAATCGCAATAAACTGCTAAGTCGGTTTAAATTAACTACCTTATGATGTCTTTAACAACTATAACGAATAAAAACATGACCGGAGATATAGAACTACTAAAACGAAAGCGTTTGCAGGACGCCATTGTGATGACTCCTTGCGCCAAGCGCACCGTTGAAAAGGACGGTCCTTCCGTTCCACGGTCTTATAAAAGGTCCCAGATTGCGCAATCCACTCCATTCAAAATCTCCCCGCTTACTGACATCTAGAGGAAGGCGTGTGCAGTGCATGTACCCTCATAGCTTGCATGGGGACTTATAAACTGATCTCAGAACAGGGACCTCGATTTCTGAAATCTCACTCCCTGACAGGAAAAGTGCTGCAGAATGAGTTCTGTTTCACTCAGAGAAATAATTCAAACGGTTTTAGAAACTAGAGTGTTTTCTATCCAATAGTAATAATATGCATATTGTACGAGCAAGAATTGAGTATGAGGCCGTTTAAATTGTGAACGATTTTCCCCCAAAGTGTAAATAGCGCCCCCTATTATCTACATTTACGTTTACATTTAAGTCATTTAGCAGACGCTCTTATCCAGAGCGACTTACAAATTGGTGCATTCACCTTATGACATCCAGTGGAACAGCCACTTTACAATAGTGCATCTAGATCTTTTAAGGGGGGGGGGGGGGGGGCAGAAGGATTGCTTTATCCTAGGTATTCCTTGAAGAGGTGGGGTTTCAGGTGTCTCCGGAAGGTGGTGATTGACTCCGCTGTCCTGGCGTCGTGAGGGAGTTTGTTCCACCATTGGGGTGCCAGAGCAGCGAACAGTTTTGACTGGGCTGAGCGGGAAGGGGGGATAACGCTGGGTATTATCAACAGGTTAAACACTGTTCCCCATGCTTGGTCAATGAACCATAAACAATTAATGAACATGCACCTGTGAAACGGACGTTAAGACACTAACTGCTTACAGCAGGTAGGCAATTAAGGTGACTGTTATGAAAATTTAGGAGATGAGAGGCCTTTCTACTGACTCTGAAAAACACCAAAAGAAAGATGCCCAGGGTCCCTGCTCATCTGCATGAATGTGCCTTGGGCATGCTGCAAGGAGGCATGAGGACTGCAGATGTGGCCAGGGCAATAAATTGCGATGTCCGTACTGTGAGACGCGTAAGACAGAGCTACAGGGAGACAGGATGGACAGCTGATTGTCCTCGCAGTGGCAGACCATGTGTAACAACACCTGTACGGGATCGGTAAATCCGAACGTCACACCTGCAGGACAGGTACAGGATGGCATTTACTCTGGAGCGTGATCGAGGTGGAGGGTCTGTCATGGTCTGGGGCGGTGTGTCACAGCATCATCGGACTGAGCTTGTTGTCATTGCAGGCAATCTCAACGCTGGGTATTACAGGGAAGACATCCTCCTCCCTCATGTGGTACCCTTCCTGCAGGCTCATCCTGACATGACCCTCCAGCATGACAATGCCATACTGCTCGTTCTGTGCGTGATTTCCTGCAAGACAGGAATGTCAGAGTTTTGCTAGCGACGGGCCCGGATCTCAATCCCATTGAGCACGCCTGGGACCTGTTAGATCGGAGGGTGAGGGCTATAGCCACCCCCCCCCCCCAGAAATGTCCGAGAACTTGCAGGTGCCTTGGTGGAAGAGTGGGGTAACATCTCACAGCAAGAACGGGCAAATCTGGTGCAGTCCATGAGGAGGAGATGCACTGCAGTACTTAATTCAGCTGGTGGCCACACCAGATACTGACTTACTTTTGACCCCCCCCCCCTTTTTTTCAGGGACACATTCAATTTCTGTTAGTCATATGTCTGTAGAACTTTTTCAGTTTGTCTGTTGAATCTTATGTTCATACAAATATTTACTCATGTTAAGTTTGCTGAAAATAAATGCAGTTGACAGTGCGAGGACGTTTCTTTTTTTTGCAGAGTTTAGGTTCAATGTTAGCTAGCTAACGTTAGGCTATAACTAGCAATGCAAATGGTTTTCTGATTCTAATAATATTACTACACATAATACGCTTAAAGTTCGCTAGCTAACAGTATGCTTTAACTTGCAATGAAGAAAATTGCTGACAAAATTAGGAACGTATAGTATCTGAAAATGTAGCTAGACTCTTACTTAGAAATCTGGTTTCCCAATGAAAACTCATTGAAAAGAGTGACCTCACACAAAAAAAATCTGAATGGTTTGTCCTCGGGGTTTCGCCTGCTAAATAAGTTCTGTTATACTCACAGACATGATTCAAACGGTTTTATAAACTTCAGTGTTTTATATCCAAATCTACTAATAATATGCATATCTTATTTTCTGCGGATGTGTAGCTGGCAGTTTAATTTGTGTATGCTTTTCATCCCAACGTGAAAATGCTGCCCCCTACCCTAGAGATGTTAAGGCACATGAGGGTTCACATGCATTTTGATAAGTATAAAACATCATCTAATGCCTATCCTGTGAAGTAATGACGTGCGATATAGGCCCAGCTTCCTGAGACGGGTCACATATTTTCAGGAGCTCTCGGCTTAGGTTGCTACTAAGGTGCCTTGGCCACTACATAATTAGGGCTTTTGCTACTATGGGGTGTCATTTATAGATGTCTGTGTCAAAGGAAAATCTCTCGACCTATCTGAACATTATTGAATCCGTAGTGTGGGTTATCTAAATGATATTACATGATGGTGAAATTTACTATTTTTCTTTTGGTGTGAATGGGAAATGTGATCCCACACTGTCTTTTGCTTCCATCGCCCCCTGCAGGATCAGTACGGCAACTACGTCATCCAGCACGTCCTGGAGCACGGCAGACCCGAAGACAAGAGCAAGATTGTGGCAGAGGTCCGCGGGAAGGTGCTCCTCCTGAGCCAGCACAAATTTGCGAGGTAAGGCAACACAAATCGACCCTTTTTTTTTATATATATATAGCTGGTGAGAGTGAGACTCGTGAAGATGTGCTTTCCAGTTATGCCATTCCAATGAGGCCCACCTCCAATTTTAAAGTGACCCTAGCCTCCACTGAGTGAGACGAATTACGTTCATGGGCGGTTTTCCAATGAAGATTTTCCCACGGACTTTCAATGGAGATGCTCCATTGAGTTAAGCCGGGCGGACATTACCGTAATTGCTGGACTATTAAGCGCACCTGAATATAAGCCGTACCCACAGATTTTTTTTTTTTTAAAATATGTATTTTGTACATAAATAAACCGCACATGTCTATAAGCCGCAAGTGCCTACCGGTACATTGAAACAAATATACTTTACACAGCCTTTAAACGAAACACGGCTTGTAACAAAAATAAATAGGCTTTAACGAAACACGGCTTGTAACAAAAATAAAAAAAAATTGCAGTAAACAGTAGCCTACCAAGAAAGTCAAACTTCATTGCGGTGGCGATTGTTTTGGCTTTCAGTCGGATCTGCACAGTTGAAACACCTCGGCCGTCTGCTCTCTGTGTGTTGACCCAGTCTTCAATCTCATTTTCTAGTTCGGGCCATCCGCTTTTCTTCCTTGAAAGCTTTTGTTGTCTTTTTTCACTGAGTCCGTTCCTCACGCTGCTGTTTCCAACGTGTTATCATAGACTCATTAAGGCCAAGCTCCCGTGCAGCAGCTCTATTTCCTTTTCCAACAGCCAGATCGATCGCCTTCAACTTGAAAGCTGCATCATATGTATTTCTCCGTGTCTTTGCCATGATGAGGGTGACAAAATGACTACCGTAATCAGAATGATGGGAAGTTTGAGCGCGCTCGATTTACGTCACATTATGTGACGATGCTCAGTTTTTTGGCGGCGTGAATCTTGTGAGAGAAAAAAAAAACATAAATTTAGCCGCGTCATTGTATAAACCGCAAGGTTCATAGCGTGGGAAAAAAGTAGCGGCTTATAGTCCGGAAATTATGGTACACGTTTTTTTTAGCCCGATCTACGGCCTTTCGATCAGCTCCCAGCGCATTTTTTTCGATTCAGAGCAAACCCGACATAAAACTTAATGACACAACCCATAAAGTGTAGCACTTACCCGATTTTGCGGTTGATGGCTGGATCCCGGTGTCTTGATTTTCAAACATATTGAATATATTCAGCCATTATTGCCAAGTGTGAGCAGTGCTCAGAGCAGATGCGAGCATGTCCCACCGTCAGCCAATCAGCTACTCGGAACTAATATAAAGATTCTGGCAGATGCTATAAGGTCCCCACATGTAAGCTGTATACGCATTTCTTTTTTCCCATGTCCAACAAATACCTAAACAGCAATAAGTAAAGCTGTGCCGTGTTAGTACGCCACTGACAGAATAAGGGAATATGCGAAGTGTTATGTATGTGGCTATATGAGAAGTGTATGACAAGGGTAATGTGTTATGTTGATTGTCTTTTGTATACAGCAGTACTGTGTGTCTAAGACAATTTCCCCCATGGAACATTGAAGTTCATCCTACCTCAAGTTAATCTCACTCACACAAAAAGATGGGCTAGGTTACATGTCGCATTTAAAGCTGTTCTTACCTCAAACTCTTTCTGCAAAACCGTTAATCCATATTGTCCTCTTTTCACGTGCCCAAATTTGCTTTTGTCTTTAGCTTTTTCTGAGCATACAATCAGTGATCTAGTGCTATATTTTTAAGGACAGAACTGCATTTTTATGTCACCTATTGAACTATGTAATTTTATAATATACATTGCCTGCAATGTATCACCAAAATATAACTGCCTATTCCTACACATGGCTCAAATACATTTTTCTATTTTTAAAATCCTCAAACACCAAATTAGGCCTACCTTTAAAAAAAAAAATGATATGCTATCATCACTGTCAATCGTGAATGATAATTCTTCACATTTAACAGGTGCAGCGTCCATGCTGCAACTGCATGCTGACTATTTGATCCCAATCAGTTTCATGGGAATTAGCATTTCTATCTTCTTGAATGATGTAGGCCAAAATCTTGCTTAAAGCCCCCAAAAGGCTAGGGCCGGCTCTGACTGCATGTGTCGGTATACACTCATCTCAGCCAATCATGGCTAGCAGGAAGGTTGCTGCTCTTTTTCCGTGGCTAAACCAACTAGGCTTGTAATTTAACAATTTTATTCTTATTTACAGATGGCATACAAGTTTGTTGTTAAGGCACATGAAAGTTCACATGTTCCAGAAGGCATTTTGGCGAACAAATCCATTTAGATTTTTTTTTTTTAATAGTTCAAATGGCTTTCCTGTGACGTAGTGATGCGTGACATACACCTAGTTTCCTGAAAATAGTCATGTTTCAGCCTTTAGCTTTTTAATTAAGGACTAGGCAGACTGTGTTCAGGACACCGGCCCGTATATATTTTTTTTAACTGAGCCCACGTCTCTCCCTAAGTAACGTGGTAGAGAAGTGTGTGATCCACTCATCCCGTGCCGAGCGGGCCCTGCTGATTGACGAGGTGTGCTGCCAGAAGGACGGCCCCCACAGCGCTCTCTACACAATGATGAAAGATCAGTACGCCAACTACGTGGTGCAGAGGATGATCGACATGGCCGAGCCCGCCCAGCGCAAAATCATCATGCACAAGGTGGGTTGACATATACCATCAAGTGAATTCACGGTAAACATTTTGCTACATAAACAGCTATTTCTCATTGGAGAACTTCAGGTTAGTCCCTCCCTGTTTTGGCCTGTTTGGTTCCTCGTGAGTACACCCAACGTTTCCCATTGTTTGTTAATTTAGATCAGTTTAATTTAGGCCAGGTATTGCTATAAAACCAAAGGTTGGTGGTACTTTTGGTACAGCATTTCTAGTTATCCAAATTCTAATTGTTACCCATAGCAGTCTCCTTTCCATGTGGTGTGAAAAGTATTTTACACTGAACAAAAATATAAATGCAACGAGCAATGATTTTACTGAGTTACAGTTCATAGAAGGAAACTAGTCAATTGAAGTAAATTCATTAGGCCTTAATCTAATCTATGGATTTCACATGACTGGGAATAGAGATGTACAGTTGAAGATATGTACAGTGTTATTAAAACTCGTTTTTCAACCACTCCACAAATTTCTTGTTAACAAACTATAGTTTTGGCAACTCGGTGAGGACATTTACTTTGTGCATTTCCCAAAATTTGTACAGATTATTTCACTTATAATTCACTGTATCACAATTCCAGTGGGTCAGAAGTTTACATACACTAAGTTGACTGCCTTTAAACAGCTTGGGAAATTCCAGAAAATGTCATAGCCTATCAGAAGCTTCTAAAGCCAGTTGACGTCAATTGGCGGTGTACCTGTGGATGTATTTCAATGCCTACTTCAAAGTCAGTGCCTCTTTGCCTGACATCTTGGGAAATTCAAAAGAAATCAACCATTGTTTTTAGACAGAATCTGGTTCATTCTTGGGATCAATTTCCAAACGCCTGAAGGTACCACGTTCATCTGTACAAACAATAGTATGCAAGTATAAACACCATGGGACCACGTAGCCATCGTACTGCACAGGAAGGAGACGCGTTCTGTGTCCTTGAGATTAATGTACTTTAGTGCAAATCGATCCCAGAACAACAGCAAAGGACCTTGCGAAGATGCTGGAGGAAACGGGTACAAAAGTATCTATATCCACAGTAAAACGAGCCCTATATGGACATAACCTGAGACCGCTCAGTAAGAAAGAAGCCACTTCTCCAAAACTGCCACAAAAAGCCAGACTACTGTTTGCAACTGCACATGGGGACAAAGGTACTTTTTGGAGAAATGTCCTCTGGTCGGATGAAACAAAAATAGAACTGTTTGGAAATAATGACCATTGTTATGTTTATAGGAAAAAGGGTGAGGCTTGCAAGCTGAACACCATCCCAACCATGAAGCACGTGGCAGCATGTTGTGGTGGTGCTTTGCTGCAGGAGGGACTGGTGCACTTAACAAAATAGATGGCATCATGAGGCAGGAAAATTTGGTGGATATATTGAAGCAACATAACCAGACATCAGTCAGGAAGTTAAAGCTTGGTTGCAAATGGGTCTTCCAATGGACAATGACCCCAAGCATACTTCCAAAGTTGTGGCAAAATGGCGTAAGGACAACAAAGTCAAGGTATTGGAGTGGCCATCACAAAGCCCTGACCTCAATCCCATAGAACATTTGTGGGCAGATCTGAGAAAGCGTGTGCGAGCAAGGAGGCCTACACACCTGACTCCGTTACACCAGCTCTGTCAGGAGGAATGGGCCAACATTCACCCAACTTATTGTGGGAAGCTTGTGGAAGGCTACCAGAAACGTTTGACCCAAGTTAAACAATTTAAAGGCAATGCTACCAAATACTAACTGTGTATGTAAACTTCTGACCCACTGGGAATGTGATGAAAGAAATAAAAGCCTAAATAAATCATTCTCACATTCTTAAAATAAAGTGGTGATCCTAACTGACCTAAGACAGGGAATTTTTATTAGGATATAATGTCAGGAATTGTGAAACTGAGCTGAAATGTATTTGGCTAAGGTGCATGTAAACTTCCGACTTCAACTGTACATCTGTTGGTCACAGATACTTTTGGTCATGTAGTGTATGTGGACACCTGCTCGTCGAACATTTCATTCCAAAATAGGCATTAATATGGAGTTGGTCCCTCCCCTTTGCTGCTGTAACAGCCTCCACTCTTCTGGGACAGCTTTCCACTAGATGTTGGAACGTTGCTGTGGGGACTTGCTTCCATTCAGCCACGAGCATTAATGAGTCCGGTACTGATATTGGGCGATTACGCCTGGCTCGCATTCGAATTCATCCCAAAGTTGTGGGGTTGAGGTCAAGGCTCTGTGCAGGCCAGACAAGTTCTTCGACACTGATCTCAAAAACACTTTTCTGTATACACCTTGCTTTGTGCACGGGGGCTTTGTCATGCTGAAACAGGATAGGGCCTTCCCCAAACTGTTGCCACAAAGTTAGAAGCACAGAATTGTCTAGAATGTCATTCATTGTATGCTGTCACATTAAGATTTTCCTTCACTGGAACTAAGGGGCTTAGCCCGTACCATGAAAAACAGCCCCAAACCATTATTCTTCATCCACCAAACTTTACAGTTGGCACTCTGCATTCGGACAGGTAGCGTTCTCCTGGTATCCGCCAAACCCAGATTTGTCCGTCGGACTGCCAGATGGTGAAACGTGATTCATTACTCCAGAGAACGCGTTTCCGGAGTCCAATGGCGACGAGCTTTACCCAACTCCAGCTGACGCTTGGCAATGCACGTGGTGATTTTAGGCTTGTGTGCGGGTGTTATGCAGTGGAACCCCATTTCATGAAGCTCCTAACAAACCAGTTGTTATGCTGACGTTGCTTCCAGAGGCAGTTTGGAACTTTGTAGTGAGTGTTGTAACCAAGGACAGACGGTCCCGTTCTGCGAGCTTGTGTGGCCTACCACTTCGCGGCTGAACTGTTGCTCCTAGACGTTGTCACTTCTCAATAACAGTACTTATTTGACCAGGGCTGAAATTTTACTAACTGACTTGTTGGAAAGGTGGCATCCTATTGTACCACTGTTGTACCACTCTTCAATGGCTGTGCGAAGTTGCTGGATGTTGGCAGGAACTGGAACACTCTGCCGTACTTGTCGATCAAGAGCATCCCAAGCAAGCTCAATATTTGACGTCTCTGAGTATGCAGGCCATGGAAGAACTGGGACACGTCATCAGAGTGCACAGCTGAACACAGTATGCTGGAGAACACTCTTTGTTATTTTTGATTTAAAACAAACCGCTATGCATTAAATACGAATACCAAACTTTGTGGATTTACGTGATGTGGTTAGCTTTTAACAGCTAGGAAACACCGCTAACCAAACAGTGCTAGGTGGCTGTACTACAAAGACACTGGTTGTCATCGTGGGAACGACACTTTCACTTTTGAAAAAAAACTGGTTGCAGTAAAGAGCCAACCTGGATACTAAGGAGATCCTGAGGGAAATCGACGAGTATCAACAGCTTTACGCTCTGGAGGAGCAACCTACTCCATCATGGAACGATCCGGCTACCTCACAAAAGAATCCAACAAAAAAAGATATTAATCGACAGACGATTTACTTACCGTTGAAGTAGAGGCTAGTGCTCTTGCTGGAATCCATGCAACACTGAAAGTTGTGTGAGGAGGTAGCAGGGGGGAGTTTGGCTTAACTCCAGAGTGAAATTCTCATGCTCCAAGGAGGGAACAAGGCACTCACAGCCGAGGTGAAAATTCACGATTCCAAAATGGATTGTCTCCTCACGGAAAACAGGGTGACGAGGGAGTTGCTACTAGACATACAAAGCCGTAGCATGCGTAAAAATGTAATATTTTCTGGGAATCCTGAGGACGCATCCAATAATCCAGAGGGCGCAATCAGAGAATTCATGCATCCGCCTTGTTTAGTCTCTAGAGAAAGTTTCAAGACCAAGGGTCCCCGACCGATCTTCGCAGAATTTGAACAATACCAACAAAAGGAGCTGATCAAAAGCAGGGGAAGGGAGCTTAAATGGACCAAATTCAGCCTCAATTTCCACGGGAGATAAACGAACTTCATAAGAGGCTGTATCCTGTACAGAGGCAAGAGGGTGAGGGGTAAGCGTGCCTTTCTCATTGTGGACAAACTATTTTTATAGATAGACAGCTCTATAACACCATGGCTGTACTAAATTCTACAGGGACTTCAGGTTACGAAAAGAAAGTAGGGGACCTAAAAATATCTGAACACCTACTCCATTACATGCTCGCTTACACATACAGACTTGATCTCGCTCTCTCGTCTTCTCACCCTCTCTCTAGTCGAACTGTTCTATTATTGAATGTTTCTTGTTGGTCTATGTCTGTCTACATATTTGTTTACAACAAGCAAGGGAAAGATATCAGAATAGGGACATTGGGGAATAATAACATTGTACGGGATACGTTTGTACTGTAGCGAAGCCGTCTCTATAGTAATGCAAGGTCTCTTTCATGATCATGTGAAACGTAAATTGTTATGGAAATGCTGGGATGTGTTTTTCGATGATGATGATGATAAAGGTAATTATGATGCAACTATGATGGTGATATGGATTACAATTATCATGAATATTAAGGCTATACGCACTACATGTTACACAGCCACTCAACCATGCAAATTGGCAGGGTTATTTATTTGGACATCACACATTATAGTCTTACGTACACACTCACTAAATCACATCCAATGTCATACACCTCAACCTACTCAGATTTACTACACACATCTTGTCTAAATTTTCTAACATCTGTGGCATTGGCTGACAGGCAAACATGCAAAAGAATAAAACAAATATGGCTAGAACCTATTTCTTCAATTCTAAATATCAGACATTTGAAAGCTCTAATTTTGACCGTCAATACCTCTGATGGCAGTAACTTTACAAGCACTAATTATGGTCAATTTAGACTGAGAATAGTATCTAGTTATGGTAAGGGGTGAAATAAGTATAGCCAGTTATAATTGTAATGGTTTAGCAGATTATTTAAATAAAAAAATTAACAAAAAATGTACATGGCTAAAAGGAATATAACATACAGTGGGGCAAAAAAGTATTTAGTCAGCCACCAATTGTGCAAGTTCTCCCACTTAAGATGAGAGAGGCATGTAATTTTCATCATAGGTACACTTCAACTATGACAGACAAAATGAGGGGGAAAATCCAGAAAATCACATTGTAGGATTTTTTATGAATTTATTTGCAAATTATGGTGGAAAATAAGTATTTGGTCACCTACAAGCAAGATTTCTGGCTCTCACAGACCTGTAACTTCTTCTTTAAGAGGCTCCTCTGTCCTCCACTCGTTACCTGTAACTAATGGCACCTGTTTGAACTTGTTATCAGTATAAAAGACACCTGTCCACAACCTCAAACAGTCACACTCCAAACTCCACTATGTCCAAGACCAAAGAGTTGTCAAAGGACACCAGAAACAAAATTGTAGACCTGCACCAGACTGGGAAGACTGAATCTGCAATAGGTAAGCAGCTTGGTTTGAAGAAATCAACTGTGGGAGCAATTATTAGGAAATGGAAGACATACAAGACCACTGATAATCTCCATCAAACTGGGGTTCCATGCAAGATCTCACCCTGTGGGGTCAAAATGATCACAAGAACGGTGAGCAAAAATCCCAGAACCACACGGGGGGACCTAGTGAATGACCTGCAGAGAGCTGGGACCAAAGCCTACCATCAGTAACACACTACGCCGCCAGGGACTCAAATCCTGCAGTGCCAGACGTGTCCCCCTGCTTAACCTGTCTAGCCCCAGCGTTCCGCTAGCGGAACTCCTCCCACATTCCACTGAAAAGGCAGAGCGCGAAATTCAAAATATATTTTTTTGAAATATTTAACTTTCACACATTAACAAGTCCAATACAGCAAATGAAAGATACACATCTTGTGAATCCAGTCAACATGTCCGTTTAAAAAAAAATGTTTTACAGCGAAAACAGCACGTATATTTATGTTAGCTCACCACCAAATACAAAAAAGGACAGACATTTCTCACAGCACAGGTAGCATGCACAAAGCCAACCTAACTAACCAAGAAACAACTTCATCAGATGACAGTCATATAACATGTTACACAATAAATCTATGTTTTGTTCGAAAAATGTGCATATTTGAGGTATAAATCAGTTTTACATTGCAGCTACCATCACAGCTACCGTCAAAAATAGCACCGAAGCAGCCAGAGCAATTATAGAGACCAACGTGGAATAACTAAATACTCATCATAAAACATTTCTTAAAAATACACAGCGTACAGCAAATGAAAGACACAGATCTTGTGAATCCAGACAATATTTCAGATGTTCTACGTGTTTTACAGCGAAAACACAATATAGCGTTATATTAGCATACCACAATAGCAAACGTCACAACCGCATTGATTCAAGCCAAACATAGCGATTACGTATAAACGTCCAAAAGAAATTAATTTTTTCACTAACCTTCTCAGAATTCTTCAGATGACAGTCCTATAACATCATATTACACAATGCATATAGAGTTTGTTCGAAAATGTGCATATTTAGCGGCACAAATCGTGGTTATAAAATGAGAAAAGTAGCAAAGCTGCCCAGAAAATGGCAGGAGAAATCTTTGAAGAGGCACCTATTCTAATCAGTAACTATTCCAAAACTTGACTAAAAAATACAGGTTGGACAGCAATTGAAATACAAATTAGTTCTTAATGCAATTGCTGGGTTAGATTTTTAAAATTAACGTTACTTCAAGCATACAGCGTGCGCTAAAGCGAGACCGCACCATAATTCATGGCGGAATTATTATCTGACATTTGTCAACATAAGTACGAATTAACAGCATAAAGACTGCTTACTATTAGCTGAACTTCCATCAGAATCTTGGGCAAGGTGTCCTTTCTCCAGAACAATCGTCTTTGGGTTGAAAGATGTCCTCTTGTCCGGTCGAAATAGCCGCTAATGTTAGCCACCAACTGGAGAAGTGTCCAACTCGTGAATGCGCATGACAAAGAAATCTCAGAAAATGGCAATAAACTGCTATAAACTGCTATAAGTCGGTTTAAATTAACTACCTTATGATGTCTTTAACCTGTCTAGGATCAGCGTGGCGCTAGCGGCACACCCCCCCCCCCCCCCACTGAAAAACCAGTGCCGCGAAATTCAAAAAAAATATTTTTTTTAAATATTTAACTTTCACACATTGAAGTCCAATACAGCTAATGAAAGACACAGATCTTGTGAATCCAGTCAACATTTCCGATTTTTAAAATGTTTTACAGGGAAGACACAATATGTAAAGATGTACATCTATTACCTAAAAACACATTAGCATAATCCACCATCTTTTATTTGTCCACCAACACCAGTAGCCATCACCAATTCGACTAAACTAAGATATTTATAGCCCCTAACCAACAAAAAAACTCATCAGATGACAGTCTGATAACATATTTATGGAATGGGATAGGTTTTGTTAGAAAAAAGTGCATATTTCAGGTATATGGCATAGTTTACAATTGCACCCACCATCACAAATGGACTAGAATAATTACAATGAGCAACGTGTTTACCTAACTACTAATCATCAAACATTTCGTAAAAATACACAGCATACACGAATCGAAAGACACAGATCCTGTGAATACAGACAATATTTCAGATTTTCTAAGTGTCTTACAGCGAAAACACAATAAATCGTTATATTAGCTTAGCACATAGCAATTAGCAGCCCAGCATTGATTCTAGCCAAAGTGAGCGATAAAAGTCAACATCGCCAAAAGATATTAATTTTTTCACTAACCTTCTCAGAATTCTTCCGATGACACTCCTGTAACATCACATTACAACATGCATATACAGTTTGATCGAAAATGTTTATATTTAGCCACCAAAATCATGGTTAGACAATGTGAAATGTAGACAAGCTGGTAAAGAAAAAGTCCTTGCGCCACTTAGACAGTGATCTACTCTTATACATAAATACTCATAAACGTGACTAAAAAATATAGGGTGGACAGGGATTGATAGACAATTTAATTCTTAATACAATTGCGTTATTACATTTTTTAATTTATCCTTACTTTTCAATACAGTTTGCGCCAAGCGAAGCTACGTCAAAAAACATGGCGTCCTAAGCCACTAAAATGTTTCGACAGAAACACGATTTATCATAATAAAAATGTCCTACCTTGAGCTGTTCTTCCATCAGTATCTTGGGCAAAGGATCCTTTCTTGGGAGAAATCGTCTTTTGGTGGAAAGCTGTCCTCTTGCCATGTGGAAATGTCAACTGCGTTCGGGATGAACTGAAAAGCGTGCCCAACTTTTCACATCGTTGCAAAAATAAATGTCCCAAAATCGCACTAAACGGATATAAATTGCTATAAAACGCTTTAAATTAACTACCTTATGATGTTTTTAACTCCTATAACGAGTGAAAAGATGACCGGAGAAATATAACAGGCTAAACTAACGCTTGGAACAGGTGCGCGCCGGTGTCCTCTAGGCTCATTACGCAGCTCCCAAAGAATGACTAGCTTCAGGGTTTTTTCATTTGTAGGGCCTGTGAACGCGCAATCGACCCCGTTGGAATCGTCATCACGTAAAGGCATCCAGGGGAAGACGTAAGAAGTGTCCGTATAGTCATAGCAACGACAGTGCCCTTTTAACTGACTTCAGAACAGTGGCCAACATTTCTGAAATCTGAATCCATGTCAGGGAAATTGCTGTAGAATGGGCTCTGTTCCACTTAGAGACAAAATTTCAACTCCTATAGAAACTATAGACTGTTTTCTATCCAATAATAATAATAATATGCATATTGTACGATCAAGGATTTTGTGGGAAGCCGTTTAAAAAATTAGCCAAATTAGCATAAATAGTCTAAACAGCGCCCCCATCCCCAACAGGTTAACACCTATAACGAATAAAAACATGACCGGAGATATAGAACTACTAAAACGAAAGCGTTTGCAGGACGCCATTGTGATGTCTTCATGCGTCAAGCGCACTGTTGAAAAAGACGGTACTTCCGTTCCACGGTCTATATATAGGGCCCAGATTGCGCAATCCACTCCATTCAAATTCTCCCCGCTTACTGACATCTAGAGGAAGACTTATGCAGTGCATGTAGCCCGATGGCTTACATGGGGACTTATAAACTGGTCTCAGAACAGGGACCTTTCCTGACAGGAAAAGTGCTGCAGAATGAGTTCTGTTTCACTCAGAGAAATAATTCAAACGGTTTTAGAAACTAGAGTGTTTTCTATCCAATAGTAATAATAATATGCATATTGTACGAGCAAGAATTGAGTACGAGGCCGTTTAAATTGGGAACGATTTTCCCCCAGAGTGTAAATAGCGCCCCCTATCATCATCAGGTTAAGCCAGTACATGTCCAGGCCCGTCTGAAGTTTGCTAGAGAGCATTTGGATGATCCAGAAGTAGATTGGGAGTGTCATATGGTCAGATGAAACCAAAATATAACTTTTTGGTAAACTCAACTCGTCGTGTTTGGAGGACAAAGAATGCTGAGTTGCATCCAAAGAACACCATACCTACTGTGAAGCATGGGGGTGGAAACATCATGCATTGGGGCTGTTTTTCTGCAAAGGGACCAGGACGACTGATCCGTGTAAAGGAAAGAATGAATGGGTCCATGTCTCATGAGATTTTGAGTGAAAACCTCCTTCCATCAGCAAGGGCATTGAAGATGAAACATGGCTGGGTCTTTCAGCATGACAATGATCCCAAACACACCACCGCGCAACGAAGGAGTGGCTTCGTAAGAAGCATTTCAAGGTCCTGGAGTGGCCTAGCCAGTCTCCAGATCTCAACCCCATAGAAAATCTTTGGAGGGAGTTGAAAGTCCGTGTTGCCCAGCAACAGGCCCAAAACACCACTGCTCTCCGTCTCATGCTACCACTAGAGTGAGAGCACCGCCAGCATTCAAAAGTGACCAAAACATCAGCCAGGAAGCATAGGAACTGAGAAGTGGTCTGTGGTCACCACCTGCAGAATCACTCCTTTTTTGGGGGTGTCTTGCTAATTGCCTATAATTTCCACATTTTGTCAGTTCCATTTGCACAACAGCATGTGAAATTTATTGTCAATCAGTGTTGCTTCCTAAGTGGACAGTTTGATTTCACAGAAGTGTGATTGACTTGGAGTTACATTGTGTTGTTTAAGTGTTCCCTTTATTTTTTTGAGCAGTGTACTTTTTTGCCCCACTGTATACTGTTTACAGGAAACTCGCTCTACATCCTTAGATGAAGTTGCGTGGGAAAAGGTATGGGGTGGTGAAATAATTGTCATTGACAAAAGAACTCAAAAGGTGTGATATTAATTAACAAAAATGTTGATCTGAATGATTCGCGAGGAAGGTGGATCTTTTTGAATATGAAAGTGGACAAAAAATATTTGGCCCATCTATATGGTCCAAATCAGGATGATCCATACCAATTTTTTTTTTTTTACTTACAGGCAACAAATTATCAAATCATTATGGTGGGAGACTAAGTGTTAAGTACCTCAATGGACTGTAAAATAAATCAATCTACAAACTATCGTCACCCTGCCCTTAAGGAAATTAAAAAAATATTATGAACACATTAGAAATAGTGGATATTTGGATACTAAAAAACCCTGACCTAGTGAGCTATACATGGAGACTTAATCAAGCTAGTTGTTTGACTACTTTCTTGTCTCACTCTTCCATCAGAGGTTAAAGTTTTAATAGGAGACCGAATGCGATCGGATCATCTAATTGGCCTTCACATAACTCCTATAGAATTTCCACGTTGACAGGGATATTGGAAATGTAATCAAAGTTTACTGGAGGATAACTTAGTTAAAAATAAGACAGAAGAATTTAACAGAATTTCCCCAGTATAATATAGATTCAGCAAATCCCCTTATTGTTTGAAGGTACATTTAAAGGTATCCCAGTGGTCATTCAATATTCATAAATAATAATAATAAGGCAGTTTCTGGCTAAAGAGACAGGACTAACAAGGGAATACATAAACTAATAGTGCAGCTAGATACAAAATAAGAGGAAAAACAAAGCACTAGAGGGACATATTGAAGACCGATTGAATGTAATTACAAAAATTAGGCAAACTGGATGGAATATGGAGAAAAATACACACAATTCTTCCTGATTCTCCAACACAGGAACGCTAACACATAATTTGCAGAGACTCGTTACTGAAGACGGAGTCATTTATGATTCTCCGAATTATATTTTAAGAGGAAGCTAAATATTTTAAGCAGGTGTTCTTTTGTCTCATCCTCTCCCACTGAATGAAGATCACGGTAAGGAATTCTTTCCAAATACAAAAAATTAACAAATGTACAGAGATCAGTGCGAAGGCCAAATTAGAGAGGAGAAACTGAGGCTATTAAATCCTTTCAGTCTGGAAAAACTCCTGGGCTTGATAGCCTTTTGATGTACTGAAAGCTCCATTGTTAGATTGTTTTAACTACTCCTATAGAAATGGTAGTCTGCCAGGTACTCAGCAGGAAGGTCTGATTTCACTATTATTAAAACAAGACCCAGATAGACAGGATCTTTATATTTGCTATCTCTGAAACTGGAGGCCCCTTACACTTCAATGTTGTGATGCAAAATACTAGCAAACTGCATAGCACTCAGAATAAAAATGGTTTTACCAGGTATTGTTCATCCTGATCTTTTTTTTTTTTTTTTTTTTTTTACATGGATGATACATTGGAGATAATGTACTACAGATAATAGAAATAATAGAACATCATGAAACATCTAAGCCAGACATGGTATTTATAGTGGATTTTGAAAAGGAATTTGATAAAGTAAGACTGGATTTTATTTATAAGTGCCTGGATTTTTTTCAATTTTGGTGATTCTCTTTTATAAAATGGGAACCCCGTACCGCTAGCGAACCCCTCGCCAACAGCCAATGAAATTGCAGGGCGCCAAATACAAATCTCATAAATCAAATTTCTCAAACATACAAGTATTAGGCACCATTTTAAAGATAACATTCTCGTAAATCCAGCCACAGTGTCTGATTTCAAAAATGCTTTACAGCGAAAGCTCCACAAACGATTGTTAGGTCACCACCAAGTCACAGAAAAACCCATCCATTTTTTCCGCCAAAGAGAGGAGTCACAAAAAGCACAAATGGAGATAAAATTAATCACTAACCTTTGATCTTCATCAGATGACACTTATAGGACTTCATGTTACACAATACATGTATGTTTTGTTCGGTGAAGTTCATATTTATATCCAAAAATCTAATCTAATTAGTAATCTAATTTTACATTGGCGTGTTACGTTCAGTAGTTCCAAAACATGCAGTGAAACATGTACCGATACTTTTTTTTCAAACAAGCATTGCAGAGCTGGCTACTATTTCAATTTCACCCCCCTGAAAAGATAAATCATAATATTTATTGTAATATATGTATATACAAATGTGCAAATATACAAATATACAAATGTGCTGGTTGATAAAATACCTGTAATTATGGGAAAGATGTTAAAGTGTATTTTGTTCTTAACTCCAACATTACAATATAATTTATCAGAATTGTACGGGAAGGTCTGCTCAATCCAAGAGCACAACCAGTTGATTACAGCATTACCCCAAAAATGGAGGAGGCAGGTGGCAGCGGGAGGAGGTGGGAACTGGTCTGTCTGCTCAATATAAAGGATCAAAACTTGCGGAGGAATAAAAATAGCATAAATAGAAAAGTATAACAGTTTAATTTGAGGACCAGGATGTTGACAACTGTGCCATACAGATTGCAAAATGGTTGGGAAGAGATTTTTGATGTACCGATTCCATGGCACCGGGTGTATGAGCTGATATATAAAACGATTCTATTTGATGGATTGAAATTGTACGTAAAACATCACAGCATAGTTGAAAGTTATATGTTGCGTATAAATCCGAAGAGGGTGGGCATCAGCGATTGGTGGGATGGGGTGAGGGTTGGGATGTGGAATTGGAGTTGCTGGGCGGGAGAGACTGATGGTAAAGATAAAAGTATTTATTAAAAGTAAGTTTGAATGGCACTGAGGGGAAGTGTTTTTTACTGCTAATTTAGGTTTGCCTGAGGCTGATGCCGTTCGGGTGCTTGTACACATGCATATACACACACTCATGCAAATACACACACACACACACATGTAGATGGTGCTAGACATGCACTCAAACATATACAGTTGGCCTTGCTGTTATGATTGAAGTAGTCCTTGATGTCCTTGTTTTTTTTGTTGCTTTTTTTCCCTTCCATTTATAGTTAATTTTCTTGTTTGTTGGTGCATTGGGGGGGGGTTCTTGGATGTTAATGGAATTAATGTTATTAATTTTTTTTTATTGCAGGGGAGGGGTCACAGATGTTTGAGGTGCAGCTATTGGGGAACTGTGGGGTGGGGATCTTGGAGGGTTCCCGTCCCTGTTTTTGGCCTTGTGGGAGACTTATCGACATGCCCTTGAGCAGGGCATTCACCCTGCGTACTTCTTTGTGGCTCTGAATGGGAGTCTGTTGGATGAGTGGTGTAGATGTTGAGTGGCTTCACTGCAAGTATACTGTATGTTTTGGATAAAAAAATGTAATTTAAAAAATACAAAAAAGAACTGGGACATTTTCAGCTTCCAGGAATTGTGTACAGATAGATCCCTTGCGACATGGGGCTGTGCATTATTAGATGGAGGCGGATGAATGGCACGACTCTGTGCAGTCAAATTGCCATTCATAAAATGCAATTGTTTTCGTTGTCCACAACTTATGCCTGCCCATAACTCCACCGCCACCATGGGGCACTCTGTTCACCACGTTGACATCAACAAACCGCTTTGCCTGTACATTTGAAACCAAGATTCAAACGTGACGAGCACACTTCTCCAGCGTGGCCGTCAAAGTTGAGCCTTTTCCCACTGAAGTCGGTTACGACGCCGAACTGCAGTCAGGTCAAGACCCTGATGAGGACGACTAGCACACAGATCAGCTTCCCTTGGATTGTCCGTACAAACGGTCAAGCGTTCTTCAATTGTGCAAACCCAGTTTCATTAGCTGTCTGGGTGGCTGGTCTCAGACGATCCAGCAGGTGAATAAGCCCGATGGGGAGGTCCTGGGCTGGTGTATAAATGCAATGTGTAAAGTGTGGGTCCCATGTTTCATGAGCTGAAATATTGGATCCAATCAATTTTCCGTTGGCATAAAAAACTTTTTTTCTTTAAAATTGTGCACAAATGTGTTTACATCTCTTTTAGTGAGCATTTCTCCTTTGTCAAGATAATCCGCCCACCTGACAGGTGTCATATCAAGAAGCTTATTAAACAGCATGATCTATAAACAGGTGTACCTTGTGCTGGGGACAAAAGGCCACTAAATGTGCAGTTTTGTCACACAATGCTACAGTGTTAAGTTTTGAAGCGAGCGTGCAATTGGCAAGCTGACTGCAAGAATGTCCACGAGTCGTTTCCAGATAATTTAACCAGCCTCGCAACCGCAGACCACTTGTGACCACTTGTAACCACGCCAGCCCAGGACCTCGACGTCCGGCTTCTTCACCTGCGGGATCGTCAGACCTGCCAGCTGATTTAAACTGAGTATTTCTGTCTGTATTAAAGCCCTTTTGTGGGGAAGAACTCATTCTGATTGCCTATGCCTGTCTCCCCAGTGGGTTGGCCTATGCCCACCCATGACCACTTGTATGGGAAATTACTGAGGATAATGGTGGACAATATTGCCGCTCCTATTTGCCATATTTTCAATTTAAGCCTACTAGTAAGTGTGTGCTTTCCGCTACCTAAGAATGGTAAAGTCCCCTTTACTGGCTCAACGAGCCGACCAATCAACCTGTTGCCAACCCTTAGTCAACTTTTGAAGAGAAAATATTGTCACATGCACCGAAAGCAATGGGTACAAGCACTGCTCTACCTTAACAGAAGTAACATGGCAGGCCCTAGTTGTCTCACCTGGACTACTGTTCAGTCGTGTGGTCAGGTGCCTCAAAAAGGGAATTAGGAAAATTTTGCAATTGACTCAGAACAGGGCAGCATGGCTGGCCCTTGGATGTATACAGAGAGCTAACAATAATATGTATGTCAATCTCTCCTGGCTCAATTTGGAGGAGAGATTGACTTCATCGCTACTTGTATTGACATGTTGAATACACCGAGTTGTCTGTCTGCACAACTCGAGACACCCATGCATACCCCACAAGACACGCCACGAGGTCTCTTCACAGTCCCCAAGTCCAGAACAGACAGTGGGAGGCAAACGGTACTACACAGAGCTATGACTACATGGAACTCTATTCCACGTCAAGTAACTGATTCAAGCAGTAAAATTAGATATTTTTTTTTAAATCTGAATGCACCTTATGTAACAGTGGGGACTGAAACGACACACACATGCATACACACGATCACATACGCACTACACACACGTATACATGGATTTTGTATTGTAGATATGTGGTATTGCTTGAGTAGGAGCATGAGGGCACACTGTATTGTAATGCTTTAATTTGGCTGGACCCTAGGAAGAGTAGGCAGCAGCTAATGGCTGCACCCCTGCCCAGTCAGTTGAAATCTGTAGATTACAGCCTCATTTATTTAAATTGAGTGAGTTCCTTGTGAACTGTAACTCAAATTGTTGCATGTTGCGTTTATATTTTTTGTTATGTATACATGACCTTTTGCTGTTGTAAAGCACTTGTGAGTCGAATCAATACAAATGTTGACACGGACATCGAGTGGCGACATTACGGACTGCTTTTCACTGCAAAGTTTGAATTTGTGAGCTGTACAGTTTCAGTTTAATTCCTTCAGCTCGTGTTTATTAGTGTACGTGTGGTGCTTCAGCACAAACACTTCTGCATTCTTAACCACTGACATAGATAGCCTTAGATTTGTCTAACTGAACAAGTATTTTGATGTTTATTGTGTAAAACTCAAGTTTACACAAATAATTTATAGTGTCTGATTCTTTAAGCACAAGAAGTTTGGTTTTTATATTCATTCCACAAAAATATATATATTGGTGTGTGTGTAATTGGTGACTTTTGCCTCCCTAAACAGACCTGAAAGTCCCACATCGGTTGGTTTAGTCCTAACACAAAAAACATTTGCTCCGTTAATACATTACAATTTCACGGAAAATGTACATTGATCCTTCATTACAAATGTACAATACTCCATTTAATAAGAATGTGTATCCACAGTCTGTGTTGTCCTGTTACGTAGAATGTTGGCGAGATTGACTTTTGCTGTCCAATCACTTTTTTAATCTCTAAGAATCCTTCAAGGACAATGTTTAAGTGGGAGGCAGGTGGCTTAGTTCACAACAAGGACTTTTAAACCTGTGTGGCCAGTACCACTATAAATGTTAATGATTTCATCTTTGTTCTCTGCTACCCCAGATCCGACCCCACATCGCCACCCTGCGCAAATATACCTATGGCAAGCACATCCTGGCCAAGCTGGAGAAGTACTACATGAAGAGTGGCTCTGACCTGGGGCCCATTGGCGGGCCCACCAACGGCCTCATGTAGACCTATCCTCCCTCTCGTGTCCCTTGACTAAAGAGCACAGTAGGAGCCCACCCACCCCCTTTTTTCTAGTTCTTTAAAGAGGCGCTCCATCAGGGCTGACCTTTGACATACCCTTTGTGTCCCCCATTTTGGGGGAATTACCACTCAAAATTATTCAACTTCACCTAAGAAATGTTGTGACATCTGACCCTGACACTCTAATGCCATCCTCGGAGCTGGTCCCCTACGTGGCCGGTGGGGGGGAGGGGGGGTGCAGACTGTCTTGCAGGCAATCTCTTGCGGGTAAAGCACAACCCGCCCCCATTGTTTATGATGTAATAGATATAACTGGCTGGTTTTTGGTATATAATCTTGTACATTTTTGTTTTTTTACTTTGTAAATCCCTTTGTAGGGAAAAAGGAGAACCGCATTTGCTGAAAATGTACAATTCTTACAATTACACCAGCAAGTGACTTTATAAGGCCAAATTTGAGTGATCCTTTTAAACAATTTTCCATTTGTTTTTGTACCCAGACTTACTATCAGCTGTTCTAATTAAAAGCCTAGGTGTCTTTCTACTACCACACAATGATCCCAATGCAAAAACAGCTGATGGATCCATTTCTACTTATAGCACTGCATAGTATGAATAGATTCTGAAACCGATCTTTCCCATCGGTTGCTATGTGTTTCGTGCCAATGAGTTAGTCACCCATTGGTCTGTATTGGACCAACTAAAGTACTTTGCTTTGGAGAGCTCTGTGCTTACATTTTTGGGGGTGTGTCATCCAGTTGGCTGCTCGTGATTGTCTCGATTTTGTTGCGTCTGTTTTTTCGCAGACCGGGGTGTAAGGCCTACTCTCCGTCTCACGCTGTTGATGAACAGCTTGCTGTTGGCTTGATTTGATTAGTTGGCTCCAGTTGATGACTGGCATCGTTACTAAACGGTGTACTTTGAGAAATGAAAACATGCACTGTTGCATCCATAGGCAGTGATTCCACTATACTCCACCTATACCGTCTTAAGCAAAAAAAATGTTTTGCCGCCCACTCAATGTCTACTTGGGGGCTACACCGGACACGGCTACGTAAGACGTTTATTCTTTTTCAGAAGCAAAGCATGAGGTCGGGTTGTATAGTGAAAGTTTAACCTGGTTGTAATATTTACATGAAATGACCGTAGCGGGGCTTTGGGGGGGGTGGTTATGGGTGGGAGCAGGTTAAGCATAGGCATGCTTTGACAGGTTTTTATAACTTGGAATGATTTTTCTTTATCATGTTATGTGGGACATCTTGTAGTTTGAGATGAACACTGCCCTAGAAAAGGTATCTTTATGTACTGAATATTCATCTCTTGCATAGAAGTAGCCTAGCAAAAATGTATAGCATCTTTATGTATGAGTAAATATTAAATTGTTGCTTTTTTTGGTAGGGGGCTTTGGCCTAATGATGGCACCCTCACCACCTGCAGTTCAGAGCAGTAGGATGACTTTATTATTATTATTATTAAGTGGCTCATTCCAGGTGTGTAAAGTTGAGAATAGATTTGGGGATGAGCTGAGAAAAGGATCCTTGTTTATAGGATTGTGAGACCGTCATAGAGGTGGTTTTAATTTCGTTCTTCTTTTTTGTTTTTTGCGGTCTGAATATGCAAGCGATTTGGGTATTGGGGCCGTCTAAAAAGCTATACAACTCATCTGTAATACTAGTAGTATTGGCTTTTGTTTTTCGCTTCATATGAATAATTGTAGAATACATGTAGTATATGTGCAGTTAATAAGTGTAAGTTTTAGTTGACAAAAAAAATTATAGTTGTGATGTTTGACAGGCCTTGCTAAATTGGTAGTGATGCTTTTATTTCGTCTGTACAGTTGTACATTTGTAAACGTTGATGCTGTAAATGGGATGTCTTTTACACTTTGGGGGGGAAAAAATTGCAAAAATGTGCATTTTGATGTGTGTATATTCATCACTCCTTTCCCCTAAAATATAATGTATACAGTTTTATTTGATCAAGCGTTATTTTAAAACTATTTTTATGGCTTCACAATCTGACTTGTTTTTTGTTTTTAATCTGTTATGAAAAAGGTTGGCCTTGTTTTGTATGCGGAGCTGTATAACATCTCCTGTTGATATTGTCTTTCTGACATGTGACAGTTTAAAAGGAACACCAATGCTCTGTACTTAAAATGAGGCTGCTTCCGGTCCTCTCTGCTACCATGGAAAACTTCACAGGATATGACAGAATTATTTTTGTACAGAAGAGGGCTGTATTTTGGAACAGCTACTACCTTGTAAGTGAAAGAAATGTAAGATATTGTCAATTATATAAATATGAACATATGAGTTTTGTCACACTGTCAAAGTCATGTACATTTTCAGGTGGCCTTATGTACATTTCCAGATGTTAGATGAAGAAAAAAAATACTCATTTTTTGGGGGGAAGCAGAATTGTGACTATGTATGATTAAACCGTTCTAACATTTGATAACTTTGTTCTGTGCTTTTCCTTTCCATATCTTGTTTCTGAAGTTGTGCGAACTGCAGTACATGAATTGGACTTTGAAGTTGTTTTGAGATGAACCTGTTTCGAGCAGCAGGATGCTGTTTGTCGGTCACCAGTTAGCCTACTTCATTATCAGTTGTTTCATAAAGGAGTTTCTAACGGGTTGCTGAATGTTCGCATTCCCTAGAACAGACTTTTAATTTGCACGATGTAGCCTATATCTACAAGGAAGAATAGTTGTCTGACTCACCCTGTGTCTATAACGGTGACATGATCACTGTACTACAGTTTATTTTTTTATTTAACATAACTAGGCAAGTGAGTGAGGAACACATTCTTATTTTCAATGACTGCCTAGGAACAGTGGGTTAACTGCCTTGTTCAGGGGCAGAATGACAGATTTTTATCTGTACCTTTTTTTAAACTTTTGTTCCATGATAAATTCTTTCATTTGGTATTTTGTTGATGCACTCATTTGACTGGTAAGGCGAAAGCAACTAAGTAGAGAAGTTGGGGGAGGTGCATCTGCGACAGTCTGACACTGATGCGGTTTTCCAACAGCAAGGCTCGGTCCCCCCCCCCCCCAATATCACACTTAACAAACTGAAAATATACTGTATGTATGAATGTTTTACAATCAGTTGGTGAGAGACTGCCACAAATCATGTTAATCTGTAGGTATGCTCTATACACTAATTGGGGCAAAGTTGGGTCCTGTTTCGGTCACGTCTTCGGTCACGTTCGTGTGGGTCAAACGAACACCCTAATGATTGGTTGACAATAGAGCTGTACACAATGCAGGCGATGGCTGCAGGATGAAGTTGAAGAGCTACTGCAGAAACTTGCAGTCAATACTACATGACCTTGGATCACATGATTTTTGTAAAGTTCATGCAGTTGACATGTAGGCGAAGGTCAGACAGTTTTTATTCCCATAATGCAACACACTTTGAAAGTAGGACTGGGAATTGCAAAGGACCTCACGAAAAAATATCACAACACTTATGTGCCGATACGATATGTATTGCGATTCTATATGTATACTGTGATTTATTGCGATTCATTGTCCCAAACATATTGCTAACCATATGTCTTCTATAAAGGGACAAGAGAGCATGAGGACATTAAATTTGAGCAGTCATGGAAATAAAAGTGCTGGAAACAAATTGTCTCCCCTATTTTAAAAAGATGGGAAACAAGCTATGAAGGAAAAATTGTCGTTTTGGTGCAGGTACAGCCAACTAATGCACAAATAATATTAAAATGATAGTCAAAAATAATATCCCGATTTTATATAACTTTATTTTTTCACCCATCACTATTTGAAAGGTGGTGGCCAAAGATGGTCACCGACTTGACGAAAGTGTTCCTCTCGAATACGGCAACTGTCTAGAATCTGTAAGTGTTCAATTGGGTTGAGGCGGTTGACTGCTCAAATTTAATGTCCTCATGCTCTGACCATGGCATATGGTTTACATTGTTTTCATGCTCATCAAACCATTCAATGACCACTCGTGCCCTGTGGATGTGAGAGTTGTCATCTATCGGTGCACAGCAGGGGGAAGACTGCCCCCTCTCATTGAAGCCACGGAAGTTCAAGGCTGACCGTAGTTCTGCAGACATTGTTTCCAGAAAACATCCCCCATTGTAGTGAATGGAAAAATGTCAATCTCTGTGTAAATACATAAAACATTTGAAGACAATCATGCAGTTGCAGATTTGATTTGAAGGGGGAGCGTCACTGAGCTAGCCTGCAACGTCACTTCCTGGAGTAGCTCAAACTGTGCACATGTCGCCATGAGATGCAATCTTAACCCACTTCATTTGGCTTCAATGCCCCATAGACCCACAGTGGAGGTGTCATTATACCCATAAAATCTAGTCAAAAACGTACATGGTTCCAATTGTTTTTCCACCAGTCATTTTTCCCATTGGGGATTTTAGAAGGGGGCTGTGTTTCGTGTAGGCTTGCCCTGCTGTGACATTTTGATAACCATGTAAATCTCTCTTGGACAAGGTGATTTTTGTCAAACTATTCGGCTATATTTACTTTCAGATTTGAAAATGCTAATTAGCATCAAGTAAACATGCAAAACTACAAATCTCTGCCAGCTCCTGCACGTCATCTCTAGCTGACACCTTTGCTAACAGGTTTTGTGTCAATTAAAAACTTGCACAAGACAGTTCACAGAATTGTCCAGTTCAAGAAATGTAACCAATTTATTCATTACTATATTTAGTTAATATTAGATAGTTCTTACCTTTGCTTCGATTCGGCAGTTTCGTCCAGATCATGGCATTTTATAGTTTTTTATGATAAACACATTAGCAGGTAATTAGCATTTCCTTTTTGGTGGGTAGATAATGGTGGGCAGGCCAAAATAATGACCTGCCCAGCATTTTTATGGATGAACCTAAGCATGATTTGATGTTAACTGCCGTAATTAACCACACCACTCCCTCATTTACGCCAAGTGTTTCCATTATTTTGGCAGTTACCTGTATGCCTGTGCTTCTGTAAACAGAGGGCGGGTCTTTAAGAATCCCGCCACAGGTAGGTTTACCTCACACCTGTACTACTATGAGATGGAAAATACACTTTAAGAGATACAGTTGTATGAAAAACACTGCAGATGACATATAATAATGATTTCATTTTTTACCCCACTGTATAACATAGCCGCATGTTTACCTGCAATAACTACATTGGTGAGTAGCCTGGGATACTTTTCTCATGAATGTCAGTGGTTGCGTTTACACAGGCAGCCCAATTCTGATCTTGTACCCAATTATTGGCAAAAGAGCTGATCTGATTGGTCAAAATAAATTTAAAAAATGAAGTAAAAAAACGCAGCCAAAGTGATTTACATGTTATGAATGTAAATTTGAGCTGTGGACATTCCTCTGTCACCTCTGCTATGACGTTGCATTGAATGAACATAGGCTTAAGCATAAATATATGCAGTGTGAAATATGAAATACCTTGTGATCGATTGCTTGTTAATCTTTTAGAAGTATTCACAGTAGGCCATTGAAATTCTATGTATTTTATCATTAGGCCTATGAGATAGTATATGGAGGATCAGCTCTCAGACAGGCTTTCAAGAACATAAAAAAAGATGTTGAGAAAAGCAGCAAGCTCTATGGTATTGCACAATACAGCTGTCTGGCAGCCCACCTTTTGTGTGTCTGTCTGGGCCCGTATTCATAAAGCATCTCAGAGTAGAAGTGCTAATCTAAGATCAGTTTTGTCTCCTAGATCAGCACTCCTACTTTGCTTTATGAATACTGACCTTTATGTTCACGTTCAGATCCCACCGTCTATGGTTCAGATAATTGTCCAACGTGGTTTCCATATGTTTGATACCGTTCCATTGATTCCATTCACGCAGAACGAGGGAGAGCTCGGTTTGTTGTTTTGGAAAGTTTGTTGTTTTGACTCAGAGAGGCTACTGGCTACATTGAGACCCAATCACTGGCCACTTTAATAAATGGAAGTCCTGCAGGCTCTAGTTTTGTCTGATCTTGATTATTGTCCAGTTGTGTGGTCGAGTGCTGCAAGGAAAGACCTATTTAAGATGCAGTAATATGTTAAAAATCCCAAATTGTTTGCCTAGTCAGTTTACACACAGCTTTGACACACACACTTACCCCACCAGCCCTACCACGAGGGGTCTTTTCACAGTCCCCAACTTGAGTTGGACCAGTCCCTCTGCCCCTCCAATAAATTGATCTGTCGTTTGGGGTAAAGGACTAATATGAGAAAGGAAAGGGGCATATCATTGTGGCCCTGGTACAAAATCAAAGGTCTGAGTGCACAGAGATGCTTGGGAATATGGTCACTACGGGGGACCATGTTGTGGGTGTATATCTGACCTCCATCATCTAGGACGTGATAATGGTTAATCAAATCTCCCCGTTTCATTTTTTTGCGCAGTTTTTCAGGCCTTCTCATACAGCTGCAACTGTATATGCATTCGTAAATCAAGACCTTTCTTGATTTGGGCTCTGGGATGGTGCAACTGTTGAGAATCTGAGTCTATGGTTGTTGTGGGGGAAAGGGATTGAGTGTGTGGGGGTGTGTGTGTATCCCACAACTGTTGCGAGGGAGTAAAAGATGTTAGGGACAATATAGGATGATTCACAATAATTGTTTTCTAATATAATAATTGCTTGCCATAATGTAATTTTGGTAATGGCGAGACTGGTGAGAGGTAAAAATCCTTTGCATGAATTGCCTACATTACTACAAATATTAATAGATAATTATATATAATACAAATCGAGGTGAGGGCGATGGAAATGCATTTGGCGGTTGATCTGCTTCTGTTCTGTGGGTGGCACTGTGTGCTCTTTTCGAAGGATGAGTCCCGGTCTCTCCGGGGCTATGGGATCCGGGTGGTCGGGGGTGGTCTGCCCGGGCATTGGGATGACAGCCCAACTCGGGATGAGGAGGGCTTTTAGCGGGTGGAATAGGGGGGACAAATTGGAGGTTAACTTAGTAGCAATGCAAATATCATGGTACAGCTATATAGATACTCAATCATCATGTTACTTTTTAATGGTACGTTTACAAACATATATTTTGATAAATAGAATTGAAACCTGTGTCTCATTATGGTAAGTGGTGAAATAAGTATAGCCAGTTATAATTGTAATGGCTTAGCAGATAATAAGAAAAGACGATCAGTATTTACCAGGCTAAAAGAGAATGAATATACGTTTTGTGGAAAAAGGACGAAATATATTTCTGCCATGGGCATAGAAATTCAAAAGGGTGATGATATTAATTAACAGTAATTTTGATGTGCAAATTGTCCAAACAGATCCTCAAGGTAGGTGGATTATTTTAAATATGTTATTGGACAATAAACAGATATGGCTTATTAACCTATACAGTCCAAATAATGATGATCCAAGCTTCTTTGAAAATATATATAAGAATTTATCAACTCTACAAGCAGCACTAGACTCTATTATTATGGTGGGGGGTTTTAATACGGTTTTAAATACCTCTATGGAGTGTAAAGGAAATCACACTACAAACTATCACCCTCAGAGACTTAAGGAAATCATGAATGTCATGGATATATTGGAATTAGTGGATTTATGGAGTCTTAAATACCCTGACATAGTGAGATATATACATGGCGGATGCTTAATCAAACTAGTCGCCTTGCTTACTTTCTTATGTCATTCTCTCTGGCACCAAAAGTTTAAAAAGTGTTGATAGGGGACAGAATGCGGTCGGATCATCACATCATTTGCATATATGTTACTCTTACAGAATTCCCACGTGGGCGAGGATATTGGAAATGTAATCAAAGCCTACTGGATGACAACTTGTTTATAACTAGGACAGAAGAATTTATAACAGACTTTTTACCGACATAACATAGGTACAGCAGATCCCCTTAATGTATGGGACACTTTTAAATGTGCCTTTAGAGGCCATGCAATTCAGGACTCATCTATAAAACAAAAGCAATTTAGATCAAAAGAGTACATATGTCACGATTTCCACCGAAGGTGGCTCCTCTCTCTGTTCGGGCGGTGCTCGGCGGTCGTCGTCGCCGGCCTACTAGCTGCCACCGATCCATTTTTCCTTTTCGTTTGGTTTTGTCTGTTTTTGTTATCACCTGTGTCTAATTAGTTAATTTCGGTGGGTTTATTAACCTCCGCTGCCTGCTAGTCTTTATGCGGGATTATTTAGCTGTTTAGCTCTGTTAGGGGTGTGTGTTTGCGCCACAGGGTTTTTGTTTGTTCTCACAGTCGTTGTACCGTTGGCACTGTGTTTAGGAGTAGAGGTTTCTCCTCCGTGTGTGTCGTGACTTTTCCCCGCCTGTTGTTGGTGGGTTGGGACTTGAATAAACGACTGTGCCAGCTGGAATTCCTTGCTCTCCTGCTCCTGACTCCTGCACCTACCTCTTCTCAGGAGGCACCTGACACCATATTAACAAAGGAAATTGAAGGACTAACAGTACAGTTAGATAGCAATAAAACTGTACCATAGAGGCACAGAATAAGTTAGAGGAAAAACAAAAAGAAATGGAGGAAGTTATTCAAGAAAGTTCCAGGGTAATATATTATAAAAGTAAAGCGAACTGGATGGAATTTGGGGGAAAATGCACCAAATTATTTTTCAATCTTCAACATAGAAATGCTACCAATTTCTTTTTATTGAAACTTGTTACAAATGATGGAGTCACACATGATTCACCGAATTATATTTTGAAAGAGGAAGTAAAGTACTTTAAGAATATGTTTTCGTTTCAGTCTCCATCTCCACTAACCGAAGCAAATTGCATGGATTTTTCCCCTATTAATAATGTAAAATTAACATCTGTACAGAAAGACTCATGTGAAGGCCAAATAACAGAGGACGGACTTCTTGATGCAATTAAAGCCTTTATGGCTGGGAAAACTCCAGGACTGGATGGCTGTAATGCGATGCTACTGGCGGCAGAGAAGTCAGGTGCAGGAGAGCGGAAACTGATTTACAACGGTGGTGTTTAGTAACCATAATCCACCGTCAACAGAATAATACAATAAATGGGTCAAACAAAACCCGGTCAATACCAGCATACCGTGCACGAGCACTACAACAAACAATTACGGACATGGGGGGGAAACAGAGGGTTAAATACACAACATGTAATTGATGGAATTGGAACCAGGTGTGATGGAAGACAAGACAAAACCAATGGAAAATGAAAAGTGGATTGGCGATGGCTAGAAGGTCGGTGATGTCGACCCCCGAACGCCGCCCGAACAAGGAGAGGGACCAACTTCGGCAGAAGTCTTGACAAAGGCATACCAGTGGAAGTATAGCAACTTTTTCGATATACTCAGAGGACCATTATTAGCATGTTTAACCACTCCTATATAAATGGTAGATTATCAGACACGCAACAAGAATGTCGGATTTCATTATTACTGAAACAGGATCCAAGTGGTATATATAAAGATCCAGTCCATTTAAAAAAATTGGAGGCCTCTTACACTTCAGTGTTGTGATGGAAAAATTCAAGCTAAATGCTTGGCACATAGAATTAAAAATGTATTGTCAGATATTCTTAATCCTAATCAGACAGGTTTTTTTACATGGATGATACATTGAAGATAATATAAGACAAGTACTGGAAACAATAGAATACTATGAAATATCGGGGAAACCAGGCCTGGTTTTCATAGCTGGTTTTGAAAAGGCTTTGGATAAAGTACGACTGGAGTTTATATATAAATACCTAGAATATTTAAATGTTGGAGAATCTCTTATAAAATGGGTTAAAGTTATGTATAATAACCCTAGGTGTAAAATAGTAAATAATGGCTACATCTCAGAAAGTTTTAAACTGTCAAGGGGAGTAAAACAAGGTTGTCCACTATCAGCATATCTATTTATTATTGCCATCGAAATGTTAGCTGTTAAAATTAGATCCAACAATAATATTAAGGGATTCAAAATCTGTGGCTTTTAAAAACAAAGGTGTCATTGTACGCTGATAAATCATGTTTTCTTTTAAAACCACAATTAGAATCCCTCCACAGCCTCATAGAGGTTCTAAATACTTTTGCTAACCTCTCTGGATTAAAACCAAATTATGATAAGTGTAGTACATTGCATATTGAATCACTAAAAAATTCAACTTTTACATTACCGTGTAGTTTACCAATAAAATGGTCTGACGGGGATGTGTACATACTAGGTATACAAATCCCGAAAGAAAGAAATTATCTCACTCCAATACATTTTTATAGAAAGTTTGCAAAAATAGATAAGATCTTGCTACCATGGAAAGGAAAATACCTGTCTATTTGTGGAAAAATAACCCTGATTAATTATTTAGTCATATCACAGTTTACCTATTTGTTTATGGTTTTGCCTACACCTGCTTTATAAATTATATGAACAAAAAATATAATATTTTATTTGGAATGGCAAGACAGACCAAATTAAAAGGTTCTATTTATATAATGAATATGAATTCGGGGGGCAGACATTATTACATATTAAAACATTAGACCTCTCACTAAAGGCATCAGTCATACAAAAATTATACTTATATCCAAAATTGTTCTCTAGTAAATTAGTAAGAAAGTCTCACCCCATGTTCAAGAATGTCTTTTTCCCTTTATTCAGATTACAACTGCTCACTTTCGGTAATTAAATAATCTCCAAAATATCGTATTTTTTTTTTAAAACAAGCCTTAGAAAGTTGGTTGCAATTTCAGTTTAATCCACCTGAAAAGACAAAACAAATAATACAACAAATATTGTGGTTAAACTCAAATATATTAATTGATTAAAAAAACATATTTTTCAATATTTTTTTTAAAAAGGGTATGATTTTTGTAAATCATAATTAGGACTGGTGGAGTTATATCACACATGCAGCTAACACAGACATGTGGTAATGTCTGCTCTACCCAAAATTACAACCAACTAATTGCAACATTACCACAAAAATGGAAGAGGTATGTAGAAGGGGGGAAAAGTAAGGAACTTGTCTGTCAGCCCTGCATTAAAGACCATAAATGGTTAAAGAAAATTGTGATAAATAAAAACATATACCAATTTCCTTGAAGGAGCAAAAACTTTACAGTTGTGCAAAATAGTTGGTAAGAGTTTTTTGATGTACCGATTCCATGTCACATGAATTCACACACAAACATAGCCAGATTCAAAACTTAAAATGTTTCTATTTCAATTATACAAAATTCTTGCACCAATAGAATGTTATATACAGTGGGGCAAAAAAGTATTTAGTCAGCCACCAATTGTGCAAGTTCTCCCACTTAAAAAGATGAGATAGGCCTGTAATTTTCATCATAGGTACACTTCAACTATGACAGACAAAATTAGAAAAGAAATCCAGAAAATCACATTGTAGGATTTTTAATGAATTTATTTGCAAATGATGGTGGAAAATAAGTATTTGGTCAATAACAGAAGTTTATCTCAATACTTTGTTATATACCCTTTGTTGGCAATGACAGAGGTCAAACGTTTTCTGTAAGTCTTCACAAGGTTTTCACACACTGTTGCTGGTATTTTGGCCCATTCCTCCATGCAGATCTCCTCTAGAGCAGTGATGTTTTGGGGCTGTTGCTGGGAAACACGGACTTTCAACTCCCTCCGAAGATTTTCTGTGGGGTTGAGATCTGGAGACTGGCTAGGCCACTCCAGGACCTTGAAATGCTTCTTACGAAGCCACTCCTTCGTTGCCCGGGCGGTGTGTTTGGGATCATTGTCATGCTGAAAGACCCAGCCACGTTTCATCTTCAATGCCCTTGCTGATGGAAGGAGGTTTTCACTCAAAATCTCACGATACATGGCCCCATTCATTCTTTCCTTTACACGGATCAGTCATCCTGGTCCCTTTGCAGAAAAACAGCCCCAAAGCATGATGTTTCCACCCCCATGCTTCACAGTAGGTATGGTGTTCTTTGGATGCAACTCAGCATTCTTTGTCATCCAAACACGACGAGTTGAGTTTTTACCAAAAAGTTATATTTTGGTTTCATCTGATGACATTCTCCCAATCTTCTTCTGGATCATCCAAATGCTCTCTAGCAAACTTCAGACAGGCCTGGACATTATGTCAGACATAATGGCTGAGTTTATACAGGCAGTCGTTTTCTGTTCATTTTTAAATATTCAACAAAAAGGGTCAGATGACAATTAGGGAAAAGAAAAAATAAATCTATTGAAGCTCCCTCTGAGGGGAGGGGGACACGTCTGGCACTGCAGGATTTGAGTCCCTGGCGGCGTAGTGTGTTACTGATGGTAGGCTTTGTTACTTTGGTCCCAGCTCTCTGCAGGTCATTCACTAGGTCCCCCCGTGTGGTTCTGGGATTTTTGCTCACCGTTCTTGTGATCATTTTAACCCCACGGGGTGAGATCTTGCGTGGAGCCCCAGATCAAGGGAGATTATCAGTGGTCTTGTATGTCTTCCATTTCCTAATAATTGCTCCCACAGTTGATTTCTTCAAACCAAGCTGCTTACCTATTGCAGATTCAGTCTTCCCAGCCTGGTGCAGGTCTACAATTTTGTTTCTGGTGTCCTTTGACAGCTCTTTGGTCTTGGCCATAGTGGAGTTTGGAGTGTGACTGTTTGAGGTTGTGGACAGGTGTCTTTTATACTGATAACAAGTTCAAACAGGTTCCATTAATACAGGTAACGAGTGGAGGACAGAGGAGCCTCTTAAAGAAGAAGTTACAGGTCTGTGAGAGCCAGAAATCTTGCTTGTTTGTAGGTGACCAAATTCTTATTTTCCACCATAATTTGCAAATAAATTCATAAAAAATCCTACAATGTGATTGTCTGGATTTTTTAAATTTATTTTGTCTGTCATAGGTGAAGTGTACCTATGATGGAAATTACAGGCCTCTCTCATCTTTTTAAGTGGGAGAACTTGCACAATTGGTGGCTGACTAAATACTTTTTTGCCCCACTGTATATGGGGGATACAATCTTCCCAGCTCTGCAGATTTTTCTGCGAGGAGGTAGAGTCATTAGATCATTTATTTTGGTACTGTCCATATGTAGCTCATTTTTGGTCACAGGTCCTGGAATGGCTGAAGAATTGGAACATTTACGTGGAACTAACGCTGCAGATAGCAATACTAGGTGATTTGAAAAGTCATAGTCAATCAGTCAATAACATAATAATAATTTAACAAAAATGTTTCTTTAATTTACAATCTGTGGAAGCTACAAGAATAGAAAGGTTCAGTACTTTTGTGAAGCATCACAGCACAGTTGAAAAATATATGGCAAATAGAAATCCAAAATGGATGGTGTTAAAAGATAGATGGGAGGGGTTGAATGGAGCTGAAGGGTAGGACTAATAACAACAAGATTACCAATGTAAAACATACTGGGTTTGTGAAATGTATATAGGTTCAGAAGAAGGACTAAAAACAAACAAAATATAACTATTATAAAATAGATTGTCTGTAAAATGTGTATAATATGTATAAACTGAAGGTCGAAGCCTAAGTGTTATTGTTTATTAGTTTACACCATTTGGGGGAGGGGTGGTAGAGTTTGCGGGGAATAATAAAGGTGTGTATATGTATGTAATAAAAGTGTGTATATGTATGTATGTTTATATATGTGGATATGTGTATATGTATGAATGCTTATGTATACATATGGGTATTTATTTATGTATATGGAAATATATTTACCCCAAAAATATATGGGGGATTGGAAATTATGCAATTACATTGATGGAAGCAACAATCTATCCCCAATATTAAAGTTGATCTGCCCCTTAAAAAAATATATGATAAAGGACATTTGAATAGTGCAAAAGTATTAGTACATTTTGGCTTATCCTCGGTGTAACAAAGTGCTGAGTCTGGCATTATGTCAGACATAATGGCTGAGTTTACACAGGCAGTCCTTTTCTGATCTTTTGCCACAGAACAGAATTCGACTGCCTGTGTAAATGCAGCCAATGTAGACGCAGGGCTCTATTTTCGGGCTGGCGGCTACGCGGTGCTAGTGTCAAACGCAAGCTCTTTAGCCATTTCGACTTGTAAAAGCCAGTGCTCTGCTGTTGGTAATTTACCTGTTCTATATCAGCTCTGAGGTGGGAAGGGTGGAAATATTTCCTTAAAAATGTGCATCAATGTGCCAATTTCAAGCAACGCTACTGGTGATATTAAAGACACATGTAAAGCTGGTCTTAGCGGTAATGCAATTGGGGTTATGGCATTGATTTTGCCAGTGGAGGCGCACACTGTAGGGCTGGGACGATACCAGTATCGCGATAGTTGTTCGTTTTTTAGGAAGGAAACAAAATACGAAGTGGATTTACTTCTTTAGAAAAACAAACTTAATGTTGGAAACAAACATCATTATGTTGTCATCCACAGTCATATGTATTTATTTTCCAGTGAAAGCACATCATATTTTACACACAGCAGGTTTTTAAAGGACCAAAGTGTTTGCTCTGCTTCGGGTTTTCATTTTTGCCATGCGAATACAATGTGCGTTTTCATTTTTCGAAATGCGAACAGAATGTGGGTAGACTAACATTTCCATGTTGAAGTCAGAATTTGATTACAATTATGCTCTGACTTTTTAGGCCTTATTATTGGCCTAGTGAATTTAGTCTTGCTTATTGACTACATTTGGCATGTCCATGTCCAGACTGCAATTTACAGCAGGCCTAGGCCCTATATCAGTGTGAATGCTACAGACTTTGTTTAACAATGTATTACCATATTGAAGCAACGCAGTTAAGACAGTGCAAATACACAACTTGAAGCAACCAAATATTTAGCCGTGGAGCACTTTCTGATTGGCCAATGAGGTGTCAGGCCTCGACACACCCACAACTTGTTTATTCACCTAAACCCAGCCCTTTCGCACCATCGCCAGTTACTGCACCCAGTTGTGAAAGCTACCACCAGCGCTAAGATTTCCTGTTGTGTTACGCTTGTTAAAATAGAGCCCACAATCTTATCTATGCTCAATCACATTCACATTTTTGTTGAAAAATTACAAGATAAGATTCCGCTCTGAAAAGTACATATCAGTGTCATTTTTCTTCTCAATTTGTGGCCTGCTAGAGGTCATTTTGCAGGGCTCTGGCAGTGCACCTCCTTGCACAAAGGCGGAGGTAGCGGTCCTGCTGCTGGGTTGTTGCCCTCCTACGGCCTCCTCCACGTCTCCTGATGTACTGGCCTGTCTCCTGGTAGCGCCTCCATGCTCTGGACACTACGCTGACAGACACAGCAAACCTTTTTGCCACAGCTCGCATTGATGTGCCATCCTGGATGAACTGCACTACCTGAGCCACTTGTGTGGGTTGTAGACTCCGTCTCATGCTACCACTAGAGTGAGAGCACCGCCAGCATTCAAAAGTGACCAAAACATCAGCCAGGAAGCATAGGAACTGAGAAGTGGTCTGTGGTCACCACCTGCAAAATCACTCCTTTTTTGGGGGTGTCTTGCTAATTGCCTATAATTTCCACCTTTTGTCTATTCCATTTGCACAACAGCATGTGAAATTTATTGTCAATCAGTGTTGCTTCCTAAGTGGACAGTTTGATTTCACAGAAGTGTGATTGACTTGGAGTTACATTGTGTTGTTTAAGTGTTCCCTTTATTTTTTTGAGCAGTGTATATACACGGGACAAGACAAGACGAGGACAAAGGACGTCTGACTGCTATGCCATCTTGGAAAATGGATGAGGTCTTACATTGTTGTTGAGGTCTTAAATTCTAGGCTCTAGCCCCTCACTGGATTCTGTCCGACACCTCATGAACACTTCTGTTGTGAATCACACTTCTACCAACCATTTCCTTATGGCAGACAAAATATCCAATGTTCGGTTTGTTTTCTCTTACTGGGTTAGTCTGTACGTGTATTGACACTCACTCACTTTGTAGAATCCAGCCAATGCTATTGTCCCTACAGTTTATGTATTGTCCCCTCAGGGTTTTTTACAGGACAATGACAGCTTGCCGGCAGTGCCTCATCTTGAGTCATTATGTGTCAGCCATGTTGTGTTGTGAAGGGAGGAAATGGCCTGTGTTGCTGGTGTGGTGACGGTACTGTTGGCGTAGCACTTGACTTTGGACCACATGATTCACTGGTTGACTCACAGAATAATGTTGAGAATAATGTTGTTCTAGTCTTTTCTTTTGTAGTCCTTAAAACTACTCAAGTATGACGTAGTTAAAAGGGTTACATGAAAGTTAACCCTGTAAATACTCGAATTACTTCACTTAATCACTAACACTACAATTAATATTTTAGAAATACTCTGTTGTTTTCTGTTGCTGTTACAATCGGTTACAATTTTTGTTTGTATTGAGAGAGAGAGAGGTATTAGTACAGAGGTGCAGACAGTTATTGGCTTGTATGGGCAATGGCCTAATGACTTCTCGGGTCATTTCTACACTGAAGTTGTCCTTGTGTCTGTGTGTCCTGTAAGTAATATTATATACCTCAAAGTCCTGGATGGATCTGGAAATCATCTAGATGTTTCTGGCTCTGGCTCAGGCTCTGGCTCAGGCTCTGGAGAGTGGGCGGAAGGTAATCCTGTTCATTTTATGTCTGGGTGTGTATGTGCCTCCCGGGTGGCGCAGTGGTCTAGGGCACTGCATCGCAGTGCTATCTGCGCCACCAGAGTCTCTGGGTTCACGCCCAGGCTCTGTCGCAGCCGGCCGCAACCGGGAGGTCCGTGGGGCGACGCACAATTGGCATAGCGTCGTCCGAGTTAGGGAGGGTTTGGCCGGTAGGGATATCCTTGTCTTAGTATGTAAATGTAATAAAATGTATGCACTCTACTGTAAGTCGCTCTGGATAAGAGCGTCTGCTAAATGACTAAAATGTAAATGCGTCTGTCTGTGTCTGAGTTTTTTACATTTCTTAGTACCAAACATCTCTGACCAAACATGCTTCCACTCCTTTCAGTGTCCAAAGGCAGCAGCAGTTCAAATGACCATGGAAAAGTGAGGTTTACCACAATCTCAACATTTACATTGACAATGAGTCAAGATGACTCCTTGTTCAATGCCATCGACGAAGAGGATAAAAGTGTTCCAATTATAAGGAGAGACAACACCATAAATAAAATAACAGTATGTTTTTTTTAGGATTTACTATGAGCTAAATATGTTCTCAAGAAAATAATTATGGAGTGTGAGTATCCCCTCTTTTTAGTCTTTAGTGTGACTCCGACCTGACCTTTGACATAAGGCCTAAGATAGGAGATTATTCTGGATCTGTCACGCCCTGATCTGTTTCACCTGTCCTTGTGATTGTCTCCACCCCCCTCCAGATGTCGCCCATCTTCACCATTATCCCCTATGTATTTATACCTGTGTTCTCTGTTTGTCCGTTGCCAGTTCGTCAAGTCAACCAGCATTTTTGTTTTCAGCGCCTGCTTTTCCCAGTATCTCCTTTTTCTCACCCTCTTGGTTTTGACCCTTGCCTGTCCTGACTCTGAGCCCGCCTGCCTGACCACTCTGCCTACACCTGAGCTTGCCTGCCGACATGTACCTTTGCCCCGCCTCTGGATTGTTGACCCCTGCCTGCTTTCTATTGCCTGACCCTGTTGGAATATTAAACCATTGTCAATTTGACGTGTCTGCATCTGGGTCTTACCTTGATTCCTGATAGGATCCGCCATTGGCAACGTGGCAAAGAGCGAGGTAAATCTAGCAAACAAAAAAAACTATTGCAGGTAACGTCTGACTTATTTACTATAACTTATCTAGTGTATTATTCAGTATATTACTTCCTCCATATTTACCAACAGATGCACTTAGAGGAGGCTGGTGGGAGGAGCTCTAAGAGGATGGGCTCATTGTAATGGCTGAAATGGAATCTGTGGAACGGAGTCAAACGTGTGGTTTCCATATGTTTGTGTTTTATCATTCCATTTATTCTATTCCAGCCATTACAATGAGCCCGTCCTCCTATAGCTCCTCCCACCAGCCTCCTCTGTTTGCTCTGTGGTACTTTTAGTCCAACCTTATTAGATTCTTCCTCTTTGCAGATATTATTGCTGGAGTGGTGGGGAGATTGGTATTGGCTGCCGCTCTGTTAATTAACACTCATGATCTATAACATGAAGAAGAAAGACTACACTGTCAACCAGCAGAACACTTTGAACGGAGGATACCAGAAACCTAAGACAAAGGAGTTTATTGCGTAACTTCCTTATGCATGCATGACTGTACGTCGCTTTGAATAAAAGTGTCTACTAAATAGCATTTATTATTATATAAAGAAGAATGTATTCATCAATGATGTCGTTCTTGCTGCTGGTGATTATCTGATCCACCTCTACGCAGGCGACACCTTTCTGTATAGTTCTGGCCCTTCTTTGGACACTGTGTTAACAACCCTCCAGACGAGTTTCAATGCCATACAACTCTCCTTCCGTGGCCTCCAGCTGCTCTTAAATACAAGTAAAACTAAATGCATGCTCTTTAACCGATCGCTGCCTGCACCTGCCCGCCCGTCCAGCATCACTACTCTGGACGGTTCTGACTTAGAATATGTTGGACAGCTACAAATACCTAGGTGTCTGGTTAGACTGTAAACTCTCCTTCCAGACCCATATTAAGCATCTCCAATCCAAAATTAAATCTAGAATCGGCTTCCTGTTTCGCAACAAAGCCTCCTTCACTCATGTTGCCAAACATACCCTTGTAAAACTGACTATCCTACCAATCCTTGACTTCGGCGATGTCATTTACAAAATAGCCCCCGACACTCTACTCAGCAAATCTATCACAGTGCCATCCGCTTTGTCACCAAAGCCCCATATACTATCCACCACTGCGACCTGTATGCTCTCGTTGGCTGGCCCTCGCTTCATATTTGTCGCCAAACCCACTGGCTCGAGGTCATCTATATAAGTTTTTGCTAGGTAAAGCTCCGCCGTATCTCAGCTCACTGGTCACCATAGCAGCACCCACCCGTAGCACGTGCTCCAGCGGGTATATTTCACTGGTCACCCCCAAAGCCAATTCTTCCTTTGGCCGCCTTTCCTTCCAGTTCTCTGATGCCAATGACTGGAACGAATTGCAAAAATCACTGAAGCTCGAGACTCATATCTCCCTCACTAACTTTAAGCATCAGCTGTCAGAGCAGCTCACAGATCACTGCACCTGTACATAGCCCATTTGTAATTAGCCCGTCCAACTACCTCATCCCCATACGGTTATTTTTTTTTCTTCTTTGCACCCAGTATCTTTACTTGCCATTCATCTTCTGCACATCTATCACTCCAGTGTTTAAATTGCTAAATTGTAATTATTTCGCCACTAGCCTATTTTTGCCTTAACTTCCTTATCTTACCTCATTTGCACATACTACATCTACTTTTTTTTCCTATTGTATTATTGACTGTATGTTTGTTTATGCCATGTGTAACTCTGTGTTTGTCGCACTGCTTTGCTTTATCTTGGCCAGGTCACAGTTGTAAATGAGAACTTGTTCTCAACTAGCCTACCTGGTTAAATAAAGGTGAAATAAAAAATGATTCAAACCTGCAGATATCCACTTACAGTAAATTAAGAGACTTTTTAAAAACTTTTAATTTATAAAGGGTTGGTCACCACTGAGATCAAGGGAGCCCTGTGAACATGAACACACACAATTTAATGCACATAATGTAAGATAATAAAATCAATACAACAAGATTAATCAAAACAAGTATCATGAAATTTGGGTTTCTATTTCTCCAGAAACTCAATCAAGGTGCGTGTGTGTATGTAGCTTAGGTACATGATGAAGTGAAAGGGCTAGCATGCTTTTTGTCTCCAAAAAATACATTACATGTAGTGATTGTTATTGGTGTGAAAATACTATATCCTTTGATTTAGTTTTGTCATGTGTAGTTTCCTAACAGAAATGTTTATATTTATTAGAACTTTTTGACCGACTCTCGCTCTTTTGTAACCATAATGTACTTTATATGTAATTTTAACTAAAACATTTCCATATTTTTTATTACGATCTGTAAAATGTGTTAATTTTGGATGTTACACACACCTTGATGAAATGGACACTGTACATACAACTGTGTTGAATGTAATTAATGTAGTGAGTCTAAAGTGTACCTTGTAATCAAATCAAATGTATTTATATAGCCCTTCGTACATCAGCTAATATCTCAAAGTGCTGTACAGAAACCCAGCCTAAAACCCCAAACAGCAAGCAATGCAGGTGTAGAAGCACGGTGGCTAGGAAAAACTCCCTAGAAAGGCCAAAACCTAGGAAGAAACCAAGAGAGGAACCAGGCTATGAGGGGTGGCCAGTCCTCTTCTGGCTGTGCCGGGTGGAGATTATAACAGAACATGGCCAAGATGTTCAAATGTTCATAAATGACCAGCATGGTCAAATAATAATAATAATCACAGTAGTTGTCGAGGGTGCAGCACCTCAGGAGTAAATGTCAGTTGGCTTTTCATAGCCGATCATTAAGAGTGTCTCTACCGCTCCTGTGGTCTCCAGAGAGTTGAAAACAGCAGGTCTGGGACAGGTAGCACATCCGGTGAACAGGTCAGGGTTCCATAGCCACAGGCAGAACAGTTGAAACTGGAGCAGCAGCACGGCCAGGTGGACTGGGGACAGCAAGGAGTCATGTCAGGTCGTCCTGAGGCCGTCAGGTCGTCCTAGGGCTCGGGTCCTCCGAGAGAGAGAAAAAAAGAGAGAAAGAGAGAATTAGAGAGAGCATACTTAAATTCACACAGGACACCGGATAAGACAGGAGAAGTACTCCAGATATAACAAACTGACCCTAGCTCCCCGACACATAAACTAATGCAGCATAAACACTACAGGCTGAGACAGGAGGGGTCCGGAGACACTGTGGCCCCATCCGATGATACCCCCGGACAGGGCCTTGATCATTTGACGTCTTATGTCCCGTCACTCATTATTATTGCTTAATGAGTGGAAATGAACAGTGACATCCCTCACACAATACACTGCTTGTGTTGCAACCGTGAGACACAACTTATTACGAAGCAGAGGCAAAAACAATATCTCTCTGACTCTGATCAATGTCAATACACAGTGTTGAATCACTGAGGTCATGAAGAACTGTATTACTACATTTCTGAACCAGATTAGATTATGTATATTACGTGCTTCTTCACCTGCATTGCTTGCTGTTTGGGGTTTTAGGCCGGGTTTCTGTACAGCACTTTGTGACATCAGCTGATGTAAGAAGGGCTTCATAAATACATTTGATTGATTATATTATGTTTATCTACCAAACACACATTTATTAAATATTTTCAAATGCTTATAGAGAAACTGAGTCTTCTTGGGTATGACGCTACAAGCTTGGCACACCTGTATTTGGGGAGTGTCCACCATTCTTCTCTGCAGATCCTCTCAAGCTCTGTCAGGTTAGATGGGGAGGGTCGCTGCACAGCTATTTTCAGGTCTCTCCAGAGGTATTAGATCGGGTTCAAGTGCGGGCTCTGGATGAGCCACTCAAGGACATTCAGACTTGTCCCGAAGCGACTCCTGGCGTTGTCTTGGCTGTGTGCTTAGGGTCACTGTTGGAAGATGAACCTTCGCCCAGTCTGAAGTTCTGAGCACTCTGGAGCAGGTTTTCATCAACGATCTCTATGTACTTTGCTCCATTCATCTTTCCCTCGATCCTGACTAGTCTCCCGTCCCTGCCGCTGAAAAACATCCCCACGGCATGATATTACCACCACCATGCTTCACCGTAGGGATGGTGCCAGGTTTCCTCCAGATGTGACGCTTGGCATTCAGGCCAAAGAGTTCAATCTTGGTTTCATCAGTCTTTAAGTGCCTTTTGGCAAACTCCAAGCAGGCTGTCATGTGCAATTTACTAAGGAGTGGCTTCCGTTTGGTCACTCTACCATAAAGGCTGCAGAGATGGTTGTCCTTCTGGAAGGTTCTCCCATCTCCACTAAGGAACTCTAGAGCTCTGTCAGAGTGACCATCAGGTTCTTGGTCATATCCCTGAACAACGCCATTCTCCCCTAATTGCTCAGTTTGGCCGGGCGACCAGCTCTAGGAAGAGTCTTGGTGGTTCCAAACTTTTTCCATTTAAGAATGATGGAGGCCGCTGTATTCTTGGGGACCTTCAATGCTGCAGAAATGTTTTGGTACCCTTCCCCAGATATGTGCCTCGACACATTCGTCTCAGAGCTCTACGGACAATTCCTTTGACCTCATGGCTTGGTTTTTGCTGTGACATGCACTGTCAACTGTGGGACCTTATATAGACAGTTTTGTGCCTTTCCAAATCATGTCCAATCAATTCAATTTACCACAGGTGGATTAATGTCTAAAAACCTGTTTTTACTTTGTTATTATGAGGTATTGTGTTTAGATTGATAAGGGAAAACAATTATTTAATCAATTTTAGAATAAGGCTGTAACGTAACAAAATGTGGAAAAGTCAAGGGGTCTGAATACTTTTCGAATGCTCTGTATGTGAGTGGGGATATTGGCATGTGAATCGTAACCGTTGTTTAGCTTATACACACAAGTGTTAAATTAGGTCATCCAGATTTGAATAGTTTGGATAACACATGCAGGTTAGCGTTTTTCGTCATGAATCTTGTTCTGGAGGCAGCTCTGCAGAATGGTCGCTAGCAGGCAAATCTAATTGTAAACCAAACCTTAACCCTAACTTTAGGGCTCCTAAGTGGCGCAGCGGTTTAAGGCACTGCATGTCAGTGCAAGAGGTGTCACTGTAGTTCCTGGTTCGTATCCAGGCTGTATCACATCTGGACGTATTTGTGTGTCCCATAGGGTGGCACATAATTGGCCTAGCATCGTCCATTGTAAATAAGAATGTGTTCTTATTAAATGACATGCCTAGTTAAATAAAGGTTACATTTAAAATATATATATAATAATAACTTTAACCACACTGCTAACCCTAACCTAAAATGAAGACTAAAAATCAAATTTTAGTTTTCATACATTTTTACAATATAGACAATTCTGACTTTGCAGCTAGCCTCAGGGGAAATCACTCAGTTCTGCCTCCAGGAAAAGACTAATGACAATAAACATCAACCTGCATAACACACTGCCAAGTCTAACTTCAGAGTTAGTCAAACCTACTGTATCACTAGTACTCTCCTGCCATCTAGAGCTCAAAGGATGAGTACTTTGACTAGATCTCAGTTGAATTTGTCACACGTAATACGCTAATTCCATACATAGTCTTTGATCTACACATAGTTATTTGCTGTTTTGTATCCATCATTCCAACATTAGCCGGGGTATTAAAACAACAACAAAACACTCCAAAAGATTGCTGAGGCATTGACCTGAATACAGTATGCATCCACTTGAGATATGTATTATATTCATGTTAATAGATTATCTTTATTTGTAACTCGTAAATCCAGTGGTTTACTTGGATTGAAATAAGTGCCGGTACTCATTTTGGGTGCCGGTACTGTTTACATTTGGGTGCAGGAGGTCCACAATACTTTTGAGCTAATATGCTATAAGAGGAACAGGAGCTCAAGCAGTAAAACATTAGTTGCCCATACTCAGCTCCGGTGAACTCCTGCCCAGGTCAAGCACTGCATAAACCCCATAAAGCAGAAGTGAAAGATGCAGGCCCATGTTTAGTATAAGGGTAGAAAAAAAATATATATATGAATAACAGTTTTTTTCTTTTTTGAGAGCATGCTTTTATAGAAGGGAAACTGATGTAAGAGAAGGGAAACTGACGATAGAGATGTAGGAAAGAAATTTCCACATCATCAACCCCTGATTGCGCCACAGAGACAGTTTTGTGGATTGTCAGTGTGGTGAGGCAGCTGATTGGTTGACGTTCATCATCCTAGCTCTACAATGGCCAAAAAGTGTTGTCAATCAAAACAGCGAATCGTTTGTGTTTTCTTTCAACACGCCTGTCACATAAGTGGGCGTTTCATAGCATTGTCGGTTGTTGATGGTGGAGGCTTTCTTAGTCGCCCAGCTTTTTCAGCGATGTTTATCCCTACTCTTGAGGAAGACATGCACCATTTTAAACCGAATCGACACAGGTTCTACACAACGCGATGCTGTGGGTGTTGCCATGTCAGGACGGGAACCATCATTCTCGGCACTTGGTACATGGTACGTACAAATGCCAATGTCGCCTGGCTTTTTAGAATGTGCTAGTTAACGTTACCTAGCTAGTGTTAGCTTATTTGCGGTTATGTTGCAGTACCCTCTGGTTGCCACTGTACTGTCGAGAGTAGGCCATTGTGCTAACTACCAAAAAGCTAAACCGAAGACAATATTTGTCAAGAAAGTCAGTTTGATATCCGATGCGTGCCATACTTTTGTAACATTATGTATATATGGAATTTGCTATATTGGCGCTAATGTTATCGGATAGCTAGCTAACTAACTAGCGGTTAACGTTACCCGTATGGACTTTCAGCTCCCCCCGGTGCACATCGGATGTTGTTCTAACGTAGGCTAACTCTTACCAGCGTGTCAGGTAACAGTAATGTTAGGGGAAATCCATTTGAATTCAATCACTTTTTGACCGCATCCCTTTTGATTTAAACACAACTTTCCATACATGTTTACACATGGAAGAAGTGGTCAGAAAGGGACCATTCAGGAGATACAGGTAGGGAAGTCAGACATTCATGCTTCTGCACCAGACCGTTCTCATAGACAAGATAGACATCAAATCAAATGTTATTGGTTAGCAGATGTTATTGCGAGTGTAGCGAAATGCTTATGCTTCTACACCCGACAGGTCAGCAGTATCTAATGGGTAATATCTAACAATTCCACAACAACCTAATATCTAACAAATTCCACAACACCTAATACACAATCTAGTAATGGAATGGGATAAGAATATATAAAATATATGGATGAGGAGTGACTGAGCAGCTAAGATGCAATAGATAGTATATAATAGTATACAGTATATACATATGAAATAAGTCATGCGAGATATGTAAACATTCTTAAAGTGGCATTATTAAAGTGACAAGTGTTCCTTTTAAAATTGCCAATGATATCAAGCCTGTAGGTAGACAGCTGCCTCTGCTAGGGATGGCTGTTTAACAGTCTGATGGCCTTGAGATTGGAAAAACAGCTTATCTCTCTGTCCCAGCTTTCATGCACCTGTACTGACCTCACCTCCTGGATGGTAGAGGGGTGAACAGGCAGTGGCTTGGGTGGTTATTGTCCTTGATGATCTTTTTGCCTTCCTGTGACTTCGGGTGCTGTAGGTGTCCTGGAGGGCAGCCCCCGGTGATGCTTTGTGCAGCCTGCACCACCCTCTGGAGAGCCCTGTGGTTGTGGGCGGTGCACTTGTCGTACCAGGCGGTGATACAGCCTGACAGGGTGCTCTCGATTGTGCACCTGTAAAAGTTAAGGGTTTTTGGTGACAAGCCACATTTTTTTCAGCCTTCTGAGGTTGAAGAGGTGCTGTTGTGCCTTCTTCACCACACTGTGGTGAAGAAGTAGTAGTCTTTTAGTTGAGATGCCTTGGCTTTCTTGGGAACAGGAAAAATGGTGGCCATCTTGAAGCGTGTGTGGACAGCAGACTGGGATAGGTATTGATTGAATATGTCCGCAAACACACCAGCCAGCTGGTCTGCGCATGCTCTGAAGACGCAGCAAGGGATGCCGTCTGGGCCGGCAGCCTTGCGAGGGTTAACACGTTTAATGGTTTTACTCACATCAGCCACGGAGAAGGAGAGCCCACAGTCTTTGGTAGTGGGTCGCGTCGATGGCACTGTATTGTCCTCAAAGCGAGCAAAGAAGTTGTTCAATTTTTCTGGAAGCAAGACGTCGATGTCCGTGACGCGGCTGGTTTTCTTTTTCTAAACTGTGATTGTCTGTAGACCCTGCCACAAACGTCTCTTGTTGGAGCCATGGAATTGCGACTCCACTTTGTCTCTATACTGACACTTTGCTTCTTTGTCTTGTGGAGGGAATAACTACACTGTTTATATTCAGCCATATTCCCAGTTGCCTTGCCATGATTAAATACGGTGGGACGTGCTTTCAGTTTTGCGTGAATGCTGCCATCAATCCACGGTTTCTGGTTAGGGAAGGTTTTAAAAGTCCGTGGGTACAACGTCTCCTATACACTTCCTTCATAAACTCGCTCACCGAGTCAGCATATACGTCAATGTTGTAATGAGGCTACCTGGAATATATCCCAGTCCATGTGATTGAAGCAATCTTCAAGTGTGGAATCCGATTGGTCAGACCAGCGTCGGATAGACCTAAGCATGGGCGCTTCTTGTTTTCGTTTCTGCCTATGGGAGGGATGGTCAGATTTGCCAAAAGGAGGGCGGGGGAGGGCCTTGTAAGCATCGCGGAAGTTAGAGTAGCAATGGTCGAGCGTGTTACTCGCTTGTGTACTGCAATCAATATGCTGATAGAATTTATGTAGCCTTGTTCTCAAATTAGCTTTGCTACAATAAATGCAGCCTCAGGATATATGGTTTCCAGTTTGCATAAAGTCCAGTGAATGTCCATGATGGCTGTCTTGGTATCCGCTTGCGGGGGGATATACACGGCTGTGACAATAACCGAGGAGGAGATAAGGAGGAGGAGGAGATATCTCTCTTGGGAGATAATACGGTCAGCATTTGATTGAGGAATTCTAGGTTAGTTGAACAAAAGGACTTGAGTTCCTGTATGTGGTTACAATTACACCATGAGTCGTCAATCATGAAACATTCACCACCGCCCTTCTTCTTCCCGGAGAGATGTTTATTCCTGTCGGCGCGATGCACTGAAAATCCCATTGGCTGTACTGACTCAGACAGCATGTCCCAAGCTAGCCATGTTTCTGTGAAACGGAGTATGTTACAATCCCGGATATCTCTTTGGAAAGCAACTCTTGCCCTGATTTCGTCAACTTTGTTAACTAGGGACTGGACATTAGCGAGTAATATACTCAGAAGCGGTGGGTCTGTGCGCGCTTCCGAAGCTTCACTAAAAGACCGCTACGTCACCCTCTCCGGTGGCGTTGTTTTGGGTCGGCCTCTGGAATCAGTTCAAATGCCTTGGGTCAGACAAAGAATCCACTTTGGGGAAGTCGTATTCCTGGATGTAATGCTGATTGTGCTGGTAAGTTTCTCTGATATCCAATAGTTCTTCCCGGGCTGTATGTAATAAGACTTAAGGTTTTCTGGGCAAACAATGTAAGAAATAATACATAAACTAAATACTGCACAGTTTCCTAAGGACTCGAAGTGAAGCTGGCATCCCTATTGGTGCATTTGGATCACGTAACATTGTAAATGTAAATCAGAGACACTCAAATAAGTATGATATGTTTGGTTTGGTTTGGTATGGTTACTTAAAACAAAAGGCAAGTGGTTAGGCGGGGTGAATGGGTGGGTGTATAACGCGTGTTCAAATGTCATCACGGACAATATTTACTAATTAGCAACTTTGCGATTCTTTTTTATTTTTTTTAGCTACCTTGCAACTAACATTACTTAGAATGTTTGCTAACCCTTCCCCTAACCCTAATCCTTTTAGCCAACCCTTTTAGCTAACCCTAACCTACACCCCTTAATCTAACTCTTAACCTGAACCCCTAACCATAACTCCTAGTGCTAGCAAAATTTTGTTAGCCACTTAGCTAACATTAACCACAACAAATTGGAACACATCTGTTTTTTAAAATTCGTAACGTATTGTACATTTTGCAAATTCGTAACATTGTACTAATTGCGATTCTTAACATATCGTATGAAACGGATGATGCACATCCACAAATTAACATGCCAACCGAAACGTAGCAGATCATACTAAATGGAGTGTCTTGTATTTATGTACAGAATAATACAAAATGCTCTGAGACCACGTTGGCTGCACACACACTAGCCCAAAGGCTTGCAGATGGCGATATTGAGTCGTTTCAATTTTACCATCCAAAGGCATTGTATGCAGACAGAAATACACTCGTATACACCGTGGACCGGTTTGTACTACGATACCGATTATTGGAGGGCCAAAAAAACCCGATGCCGATTAATCTGCCAATTTTTATTTATTTATTTATTTGTAATAATGACAATTACAACAATACTGAATGAACACTTTAACTTAATATAATACATCAATAAAATCAATTTAGCCTCAAATAAATAATGAAACATGTTTAAATAATGCAAAAACAAACTGTTGGAGAAGAAAGTGAAAGTGCAATATTTGCCATGTAAAAAAGCTTATGTTCCTTGCTCAGAACATGAGAACATATGAAAGCTGGTGTTTCCTTTTAACGTGAGTCTTCAATATTCCCAGGTAAGAAGTTTTAGGTTGTCGTTATTATAGGAATCATAGGACTATTTCTCTCTCTACCATTTGTATTTCATATGCCTTTGACTATTGGATGTTCTTATAGGCACTATAGTATTGCCAGCCTAATCTCGGGAGTTGATAGGCTTGAAGTCATAAACAGCGCAATGGTTGAAGCACAGCGAAGAGCTTTTGGCAAACGCTCTATCAAATACGAGCCTTTGGTCATTAATATGGTCAAATCCGGAAACTATCATTTCGAAAACAAAACGTTTATTCTTTCAATGAAATATGGAACCGTTCCGTATTTTATCTTAACGGGTGGCATCCCTAAGTCTAAATATTGATGTTACATTGCACAACCTTCAATGTTATGTCATAATTATGTACAATTCTGGCAAATTAATTACGGTCTTTGTTAGGAAGAAATGGTCTTCACACAGTTCGCAACGTTTGGTGAAGTAGGCTGTGATTCGATGATAAATTAACAGGCACCGCATCGATTATATGCAACACAGGACAAGCTAGATAAACTAGTAATATCATCAACCATGTGTAGTTAACTAGCGATTATGTTAAGATTGATTGTTTTTTATAAGATAAGTTTAATGTTAGCTAGCAACTTACCTTGGCGCCTTGCTGCACTCGTGTAACAGGTAGTCGGCCTGCCACGCAGTTTTACTTATATTTGTGTGTATTAGGTAGTTGTGTAATTGTTAGATATTACTGTACAGTTAGAACTATTAAGTACAAGCATTTCGCTACACTTGCAATAACATCTCCTAACCATGTGTATGCGACCAATAACATCTCCTAACCATGTGTATGCATCCAATTAAATTGATCACTTAAATAGTTCTATTGATTTCAGTGTGATATTGATTGAAGTGATTAACCAAAAACGTGTTTTGTTAAACTTCTGCGTTGGCGATCCACTTGAATCAAAATGAAACAATTTAACTAGCTGACTCCTACAAATTGTCCTCTAACCAGGGATGTACACGTTATTCCCAGATTCTGTGTTGTTTTTGAGCTGTGTCAGTTTTAACAGGATGCTAAATCAATTGATTTCGATGTAATAATCGATATGAATGCAAGACAAAAGTGTTGCATTTGTCTTTCTGTTTTGGTGACCCCCGTATCAAAATGCAACATACCGAAATGTAGCAGACTGTTCTGCAGGTTGTCCTCTAACCTATAATGTAAAAATATCTACAGTTTCCATGTGTTCTTTGAGTTATGGTAATTTCAACAGCGCATATCTTGAAGAGTGATTTATTGGCACTTGTCAAAAAAACAACAGGGTTTTTGGTGCGTGTGCAGTTTTACAGTGCTCCTTTAAAAAAAAAAAAAAAAAGAAGTAATTAGGACTGGTTGATATGCCGTAAAACTTGTATCTAATTTTTTACAAACTTATGGGCCATTCACTATATACAGTGCATTCATAAAATATTCAGACCCCTTTTCCCACATTTTGTTACGTTACAGCCTTATTCTAAAATTTATAAAAAAATAAAAAAAAATGTTTAATCAATACCCCATAACACAATACCCCATAATGACAAAGCAAAAACAGGTTTTTAGTAATTTTTGCAAATGTATTAAAAATATAAAACTGATAACATTTTACGTAAGTATTCAGACCCTTTACTCAGTGTTTTGTTGAAGCACCTTTTGGCAGCGATTACAGCCTCAATTCTTTTTGGGTATGACGCTACAAGCTTGGCACACCTGTATTTGGGGAGTTTCTTCCATACTTTTCTGCAGATTCTCTCAAGCTCTGTCAGGTTGAATGGGGAGCGTCACTGCACAGCTTTTTTCAGGACTCTCCAGAGATGTTCGATTGGGTTCAAGTCCGGGCTCTGGCTGTGCCACTGAAGGACATTCAGATTTGTCCTGAAGCCACTCCTGCATTGTCTTTGCTGTGTGCTTAGGGTCGTTGTCCTGTTGGAAGGTGAACCTTCGCACCTGTATGCGGTCCTGAGCGTTCTGGAACAAGTTTATCAATGGCCTCTTTGTACTTGGCTCTGTTCATCTTTCCCTCAATCTTGACTAGTCACCCTGCTGCTGAAAAACATCCCCACAGCATGTTACTGCCACCACCATGCTTCACCTAAGGGATGGTGCCAGATTTCCTCCAGACGTGATGCTTGGCATTCAGGCCAAAGAGTTCAATTTTGGTTTCATCAGACCAGAGAATCTTGTTTCTCATGGTCTGAGAGTCTAGGTGTCTTTAGGCAAAGTCCAAGCAGGCTTTTGTGCCTTTTTTACTGAGGAGTGGCTTCCGTTTGGCAACTAGCATAAAGGCATGATTGGTGGAGTGATGCAGAGATGGTTGTCCTTCTGGAAGGTTCTCCCTTCGCTGCAGAGGAACTCGAGCTCAGTCAGAGTGACCACCGGGTTCTAAGTCACCTCCCTGACCAAGGCCCTTCTCCCCGATTGCTCAGCTTGACTGGGCGGCCAGCTCTAGGAAGGGTCTTGGTGGTTTCAAACTTCTTCCGTTTAAGAATGATGGAGGCCACTGTGGTCTTGGGGAACTTCAATGCTGCAGAAATTCTTTGGTACCACTCTTCAAATCTGTGCCTCGACACAATCCTGTCTCGGAGCTCTACGGACAATTCCTTCGACCTCATGGCTTAGTTTTTGCTCTGACATGCACTGTCAACTGTGGGACCTTTATCTATACAGGTCTGTGCCTTTCCAAATTATGTCCAATCAATTTAATTTACCACAGGTGGACTCCAATCAAGTTGTAGAAACATCTCAAGGATGATAAATGGAAACGGGATGCACCTGAGCACAATTTCGAGTCTCATAGCAAAGGGTCTGAATACTTATGTTTTTTATTAATTTGCACACTTCTAAACATGTGTTCGCTTTGTCATCATGGGGTATTGTGTGTAGATTTATGAAAATGTTTTATTTAATCATTTTTAGCCTCATGCTGTAACTTAACAAAGTGGAAAAAGTATTGTGGTCTGAATACTTTCCGAATGCACTGTACACAGGTGAGAGTAGTGTGGAGCCGTCCTCTTTTTCATTCCTTCCTCTAAACTAGTCAAGCTTGCTATTCGTTAATAAAATCACAGTAAGCCTATGCCCCAGCACTTCGTGCCTGCATATGAGAAGCGCGGCATCAAATAAATTAATGTGCCTTAAAACAAAAGGCTAATTGATTTTCTACTCATCGTTACCACATTATATAGGACGTGCAAATTGACTCGCTTGGACGATTAAGGAGCATCATGTTCTCTCCCTCCATGTGAATAAATGTAACTGCAACCACAGCGTACACAACACACACACACTCAGGTACCAGGAGGCAGGACAGATGGCAGACTGTCAAACCAGCACCGTTTCCCAGTCATCGCTCACTTTGTGACTGACAGTCGCCTTTCCTATCAATAGATTGCTAGAAGATGCATATCGTTCATTCTAGCGGGAAATGGCTCTGAATACTTTCCCCCCCCTAAATTACTGTAAAAAGAGCCCCAGTTATTTAATTAATATTGTTCCCCTTACAAAAAAAGATTGCATATTTAAAAGTGCAGTAACTGCAGTTGACTGTAGTATTTTGGATGCAGTAAATGCAGAATAACTACACTGTACTGCAGCTATACTGCACTCCAACTGCAGTTACACTGCAAAATTACTTCGGGGGGGGGGGGGGGAGTATTTTGGACGAGGTGTTTGCAGCATACTGCATTTATGGTTGCAGAAAAGGTTTTTACAAACCTCTGAATTGTAAAAAAAAAAAAAAAAAAAAAAAAAAGAAGTAGCCAAGTTAATTTAATAGGCACAGCCGGCACTAGTGGAAATCACTGCACTTAGATTAGAACTATGATCTCTCCTATGTGTTCTCCAACTCCTAAAACAGTTTAGAATAAACCTCAGTGCTGTTATCCTTGCAAGGTGAGGTATTGAATGCAGGGGTGTCAATAATTTTGACACCTACCTTTTTTAATTAAATAAAGTATTACTTTAAATAAAGTATTACAATCTTTATCTGAGACAAATATTAGTATAAAGTAATATTTTTTTTAGTATACAATATTGCTCAGTATTATAATTATTTTAGACAGTAGTTTTTGCGCCTCTTTATCAAGGGTGTCAATTTTGGACTCCACTGTTTGCTTTCTTCGTGTGAACATCAAGAGACGTCACTATTTTCAGTTGATCAATATTCAAAACATTCTACAATGCACAAGTGTCCTGGGCCCGGTTTCCCAAAAATCATATCAAGGCTAAGTTCATCATTAGAACCTTCTTAGGAGCATCGTTAAATATCTGAGCTGTTTCCTGAAACCATCGTTATTTGTACTTGAAAATGTCCGCAATCTTAACGCCTGTTTCAGACCTCGTAGAACAGCTAGTGGGGCAAAAAAGTATTTAGTCAGCCACCAATTGTGCAAGTTTTCCACCATAATTTGCAAATAAATTCATAAAAAATCCTACAATGTGATTTTCTGGATTTTTTTTTCTCATTTTGTCTGTCATAGTTGAAGTGTACCTATGATGACAATTACAGGCCTCTCATCTTTTTAAGTGGGAGAACTTGCACAATTGGTGGCTGACTAAATACTTTTTTGCCCCACAAAGTGTGTCCTTAGATATTTTTTTGCCCTTGCGCGTCACTTTATACACAAGATCTCAGCTAAACAAAGAATCACATGGTGTCTCTGTGACCCCTGATAACTTCAGGACAAAGTTGACTACAAATACAAAGGTGCCAATGTCTTTGCAATGGATACAAACAAGCTACTTGTACAAACAAACTACTAGCTACTTGTAGGATACTGTCTGTAATTTCTCAATATATGTTATGTGCCAAATCTGTGATTTAGTGAATTTGTATTGAGTAGGCATTCAAATAAGCCACCTCAAAAGTTGCAGTGGTAGGTGGTAATAGGAGCTGATCCGTCGTCACTATTGTGAAATAATTGTAATTTTAAACTAAGATTGAAATGGAGAAAGCTAATCCGAGAGCAGTGCTCCCTTCAATATTATCAGTATTGACACTAGAGGTGTGCCAACATGACCATACTCACAATTGGATCTGTAAATTGACAGTTGATAATTAGATCGAATGATATTCTTCATTGGAAAAAACAGAAGTGTTTTAATATGCCTAAATATATGTTGGCAAAATACCTCCCTACGCATTCTCGATGCAAAAAAAGATGCAGATTATGAGCGGTGTTCGGAGGAGGGGTGTGTTTGTCCTCAATTTGCAGTGGGCGAGAAACTGATCGGGTGAAATTATGAAGTGAGTGGACGGAGAAATACAGCTTCACTCTATCCAATCAGAACAGCAGGATCAACGTACAGCCCGCCCTTCTCTTTACAGACGGCCAAACGAGCCAGTTGAGTTATTTAGACCACGTTGAACCTTGCACATGACTGACTGACATGAGAAAGAAACGTGCTGGCACCCGAAAAGTACTTTTTTCCCCCAATCACAGATAATTACAAAAATACTATGATCATAATCGGATCAACAACAAAAAAATGCCCATATCCGTTACGATACTCGTTTTGTCTTACTACCCGGCACAACTATCCATCTTGGCTACATCTCTCTGCCCTTTCTACTCTTTTTTTTTACCGCTTTTACTGACATTCCTTAGTCTGTATCATTCATGTCTGCGGAAAGGAAACGTAAGTTGACACAGAAACCGGTGTAATGCAATATAGATGGTCTAATCTACAACAGACTGTATCCTAGCCTGGTGCCCAGTCAGATCTATTTGTAATGTCTTGACAACTCCTATGGTCATTGTCACTCACGCCAAATTATAGGCGTTGGCAAACCAACACAAACGGATCTAGGAGCAGGCTATGTATTTTCGTGGAAAATTGCAAGATTATGTTTTAGTGCTTGTAAGATTATATTATAATCTTTGTATTGCATTAGAATGGTTATTTTATTCAACAGAATAGAATCTGTCGACTATTGTGTGTGTTCCACTGAGGATGGGCCTCTATGAGATAGCACTGACAGAGGAGATTTACGAGGAGATTTGGCCAATAAAGCCTACAGAGCATTCCAGATGGATGAGGTAATGTTTTGGTACTATGAAATACCAGGAACGAGTTTAGAGCCTCGTCTTAGAGACCAAACTGAACGATAATTTATAGCTAATGCTATCTGGCTATGGTATACTCCTCTCTCAAGTAAAAGTCTTTCTTTGTGAACTGTTCCTAAGATCTGTGGTTCGTCATGTAAGTTGAGAGGGGTGTATCTTGGCTATAAAAGATCTTGGTATTCTTTTGTAGGCACTCTCAGAATTCATTAAAGACACTGAATTGATCTGAGAGTCATAGGGCGATTTTGAAGCTCATATAATTAAAGATGAAATTTTAAGTATAACTCTGACTGGTGTGTGGTTTATAACTCTCCTCATTTGGTAATACAGGAAGTTGCTGCCACAGTACTCAAGAACAGTCTAACAATACCTTTCTCTCTCTTGCCAGGTGGTGAACCTGTTGATGGGCATCCTGCTGACTGTGGCCGTGACCCACCCAGAGAATGTGCCCACTGTCGACTTGCAGTATGAGGTCATCGAGCACTACTTTAGCCACACCTTCCAAGGAGAGGGGAATGTCCTAAAGGGTTAGTTGATCTAATCTTCATGTGTGGCTCATGTTCAACTTGAGTTGTCTATGTTCGCCATTAGTGACATCGTCCACAATTGCTGCAGGCGGTAGCTAGCATGATTTAGCATCGTCCCCCGATTTTCTATAATATTTGTTAACATTTCAACGATATTAGCAAAGCTGTACTAGCTTTTTGTATACTGGTACCTCATGGCTGTCCCACACACACACACACACACACACACACACACACACACACACACACACACACACACACACACACACACACACACAGAGACACACACACACACACACACAGAGACACACACACACACACACAGAGACACACACAGACACCAACAAATCCCCTTGATAACATCATCATGGATAACTATCACCAAATGCCTGCTTCTTTAACTTTTTTAGTTATATATATATCTCTCTCTGTTCTGAAAAAAGCCCCAGAGTCTGCAAAGCAAGGGGCACCACCAAGCAAGCGGCACCATGAAGACCAAGGAACTCTCCAAATAGGTCAGGGATAAAGTTGTGGAGAAGTACAGATCAGGGTTGGGTTATAAAAAATATCAGGAACTTTGAACATCCCACAGAGCACCATTAAATCCATTATTAAAAAATGGAAAGAATATTGCACCAACAACAAACCTGCCAAGAGATGGCTGCCCACCAAAACTCACGGATCAGGAAAGGAGGGCATTAATCAGAGGCTACAAAGATAACCCTGAAGGAGCTGCAAAGCTCCACAGCGGACTACAATTTTAGCTTTTTTTGGCCATGAAGGAAAACGCTATGTCTGGCGCGAATCCAACACCTCTCATCAACCCGAGAACACCATCCCCACAGTTGAAGCATGGTGGTGGCAGCATCATGCTGTGGGGATGTTTTTCATTGGCAAGGACTGGAAACTGGTCAGAATTGAAGGAATGATGGATGGCGCTAAATACAGGGAAATTCTTGAGGGAAACCTGTTTCAGTCTTCCAGAGATTTGATACTGGGACGGAGGTTTACCTTCCAGCAGGACAATGACCCTATGCATACTGCTAAAGCAACACTTGAGTGGTTTAAGGGGAACCATTTCAATGTCTTGGAATGGCCTAGTCAAAGCCCAGACCTCAATCCAATTGAGAATCTGTGGTATGACTTAAAGATTGCTGTATACCAGCGGAACCCATCCAACTTGGAGCTGAAGCAGTTTTGCCTTGAAGAATGGGCAAAAATCCCAGATGTGCCAAGCTTATCGAGACCCACCCCAAGAGACTTGCAGCTGTAATTGCTGCAAAAGGTGGCTCTACAAAGTATTGACTTTGGGGGGGTGAATAGTTATGCACGCTCAAGTTTTCAGTGTTTGTCTTATTTCTTGTTTGTTTCGCAATAAATATTTGGCATCTTCAAAGTTGTAGGCATTTTGTGAAAATCAAATGATACAAACCCCCCCAAAATGTATTTTAATTCCACATTGTAAAGGCTTCAAAATAGGAAAAATGCCAAGGGGGTGAATACTTTCGCAAGCCACTGTAGATGATTTAAATGAAAACATAAAATGATGGCATTATAAACAGTAGTCTATAGGCCTATTTCAATCATTGAAATACATTTAATACTAATCAATGAAGTTCTATTTTAATACCTTCCAGCTTCTGTTTGTAATTTGTCTCTATATTTCATGATGTGTAACACATGTGCACAATGAATGCCAAATCGGTGATTTAGTGCAGTTGTATTGGGTTAGCATTAGAATAAGCCGACTCAATATTTTCAGCCGTAGGTGGTAATAGGAGCTGATCCGCTGTCAGTATTGTGAAATAATTCTTAAAATATTCATTTTCACAAGTACTCTTTAAGTTATTTTAGTGGTTGTACTAAATATCTTTGAATTACACGTTGCTTTTGTTTACGTTGTGAACATAGCAGAAACTCGAGCAAGCTACATTGACTAACGAGTAGCTTCTTGACTTCATAAATATTAGTAAAATAGCCAGTGGTGTCTAGTGGGGGCCATTATGCAACCAAAATCAACTTTATTTCTCATTATTTCAATTCACAAGATGGAATGAATGTGTGCATCATCTGTCAAAAATGGAACCTCTGCGGTTCTCGAGCTTGGACGCTGCTGTTGGAAGTGACTCAACGCGAGCAGTATTTCAGCTTTTATTGATTTCAAAGGAAGCATTCCCTCAATGGCTAATGTCTGATGGAAACTCCGGACGCCCGATGGCTGTAGTGTAGCTGGGCTGTTAGTGTGTGGAAGTAATTTAGCCTTGCATTGCATTTGTATTGGGTAACCATTAGAATAAGGCGCCTCATATTTGCAGCCGTAGGTGGTAATAGGAGCCGATCCGTTGTCAGTATTGTGAAATAATTATAATTTGAACGTACAATTTTAATGGACAAAGCTAATCCGAGAGCAGTGCGCCCTTTCTTTCGATCCTATCAGTATCGACACATACCTCAATGACGCACTTGTCGACCGTTCTCTCTGCATTATGTTTTGGGAAACGAGTCTTTGGCCGTTGTAGAAAAGATGCATTGTTAAAACACTCTAAGCCTAAATTCTATCGCCATCATGAAACTGGGCCCAGTGCTATGCACTCTGTGGTTGGCCTGCTGTTTAGTTGGCTCGATCACAGGATGGGTGGTGGGTGCGCTACATAAATCCTAGCTTTGATACAATGTCAGCATTCAGCGGATTGACTGGGCTATTATCAAAGCCTGGCACTGCTGTGGCTTCATCAGTGCCATTTCTAGTCGGTCTCTTCCCTCTTAGTTACTATGTTTAAGAAGGAGATCGCGAGCCAGAGTTTGGCATCTGAACATCCGATTTCACCCTGCAGTAATGGTTCAAAATCACTGGTCCGACACTTTTTCAATGCTGTCCATCCCTTTCTGTGTCCCCCACCTACTGTCTAAATGAAGTCCACAAAATAAAAGTATTGTGTTTACAGACAAAAGATGAGGGTCTAAACCGCTGTAACCTATAGTCTGATATGTTAGTGATATCAAAGTACAAAGTGCGGAAGAAGAGGGCCCTCTTCAAATACCTGAGAAATCAATGGCTTCCTGCACAGCTTAAAAGTGACTGTGTGAATAATAGACCTTGAGAGCCTTGGGACTGAACCACTTGTACCTCTCCTCAATGACTTAATCGTTCCCGAGCTTAGCAGGAGGCCATGAGTGGTCAGAAGCAGACGGCAGGCCAATTCATTAGCCTAGCGTAGCCTGTGCTGTTGTGCCTTGTCGTTTTAACTGGTATTACTGAGTGCCTGAGCGGGAGAATGTAAGGGCTCCCCAGAGCAAGCTAACGCTAAAAGAGAGCAACCACGCAGCCCAGAGATGCTCCAGTTACAGACGAATCAATTAGGCCTCAGTAGTAGTGCGCTCACTCTGACAGTTATATGAATGCACTCTGTGTGGCCCTACCGTGGGATGCAAATGGCTCAGACCAGGCGGTCATGTTGGCCCCAAACAATTGATGCACAATAATAGTTCAATTGTTTTTTAAAGGTAATTCAATGCTTGGGCTCATGTTTATGAGGTTAAAATTTTCTCCCAAAAGCCTTTGACTGACATTATTTTCCAAGACTTAGACCAACGTGTTTTTGGGTTTGTAATTAGGGTGCATATTTTGGGGAATATTCAAAGGTGGAAACTTTCCGTGGGAATTAACGGAAATATATGCAAATTAATATTAATACATTTTTAATGTAGATGTTTTTTGCATTGGATATACACTGCTCAAAAAAATAAAGGGAACACTTAAACAACACAATGTAACTCCAAGTCAATCACACTTCTGTGAAATCAAACTGTCCACTTAGGAAGCAACACTGATTGACAATACATTTCACATGCTGTTGTGCAAATGGAATAGACAAAAGGTGGAAATTATAGGCAATTAGCAAGACACCCCCAATAAAGGAGTGATTCTGCAGGTGGTGTCCACAGACCACTTCAGTTCCCTTCCCATTTTTTTGAGCAGTGTATTTACTATATCATATGGAGACCGAAACACAAACCTTTTACTTTATCATAAGTAGACATAATTGCAAATTATTAAATCCTTCCAATGTAAATTTAAAAAATAATTTAGCTACAAATTGGACTTTTAATTTAGTTGACTCTTCACATTGGCTGATTTCACTGAACAACAAAAAAGGAATATTGACTGATCCCCAATGATCCATCGCATCTCTCAAAAACGTTTTCAACATACGTAAAATTATAGTCTAGAAACTAAAGCTTTGGTTTTCTTCTCAAGCTTCCATGTCTTCTCTGTGGACCTCCTCAATATCCACCTCTTGAACATCAGACTGAGGCCTCATCTTCACTGTCACTTTCCAACCTTGTTGAGGATGACTCGTGGTCAGGCTCAAAAAGCTTCAAATTTGCCCGGATTGCCACCAATTTTTCAAACCTTGAATTGGTCAGCCTGTTGCGTGGTTTGGTGTGTGTGTGTGTGTTCCCAAACAAGGACCAGTTGCGCTCTGAGGCGGCTGATGGAGGCAACAGGGGAAAGAGCCTCAGATCCACGAAGTCCCTTCCACACGGTAGGTGATGAGATATGTTGGCACAACTGCCATATTGCATCTCCATCCCAAAGCCCTTGCATGGAAGTGTACTTCACCAGACTGCCAAGAACCTTGCCCTCATCCAGGCCAAGGTGGCGAGACACCGGTAGTGATGACACCATAGGCCTTGTTGATCTCTGCACCAGACAGGATGCTCTTGCCAGCATACTTGGGATCCAACGAGTACGCTGTGGTGTGTATGGTCTTCAGGCAGAGGTCTTCACGCTTTTTGATGTATTTCAGAACGGCGCCCTCTGCTTGGAGCAACAGTGAAGTGGGCAGGGCAGTATGGATTTATTCTCTTACATCTGCAAGCAGAGTCTGAACATCAGACAGGATTGCATTGTCTCCTCAATCCGTGCAATGGCTACTGCTATAGGTTCCAGGTGTGTCAGGCTGCTTACAACTCTCTCCCAAAATACATCATCCAGGAGGATCCTCTTGATGGGGCTGTCCATATCGGCAGACTGTGATATGGCCATCTCTTGGAGCGACTCCTACCCCTCCAGGAGACTGTCGAACATGATAACACCACCCCAAAGGGTGTTGCTGTGCAGCTTCAATGTGGTGCTCTTATTCTTCTCACTTTGCTTGGTGAGGTAGATTGCTGCTATAACTTGATGACCCTTCACATACCTAACCATTTCCTTGGCTCTCTTGTAGAGTGTATCCATTATTTTAGTTAATTATATGATGTAGTTAATTATTCATTGCCCACAAACATTCGACCACCCATCAAAGATGATTGCAATACAGTCTGCTTTCTCTATGATTTGCTTGACCTTCACTTGAACTCTGCGTCCAGCGAATGAGTAAATAAAGCATTTCTGGCTGGAGGGGTGTATGCTGGGTGAAGAACATTCACAAATCTCTTCCAATACACATTGCCTGTGAGCATCAAAGGTGAACCATTTCCATACACAGCTCGAGCAAGACATTCATCAGCTTTTCTCTGACTACGTTCCTCCATTGAGTCAAAAAAAAAGATTTCCAGGAGGATGTCTGATTCATAATTTTCCCCTCATAGAAGTAGAGGGACTTTTGTCAGAGGTTGTGAGTGATGAGGGAACTTTATGCACTATGCCAGATGATTCTGCCTCTTTGTTGCATTCTTCACATATGATTTGGCACAGTATTTGCAAATGTACACCGCTTTTCCTTCTACATTAGCTGCAGTGAAATGTCTCCACACATCAGATTGTAGCCGTGGCATTTTCCTGTAAAGATTAGAAAAAAATAGTAAAAAACCAACAAATACAATTCCATGTACAAATAAATAGATAAGCAGTTAAATTTAAACAACTCCTTTGTGAGATAAATGTTTTAAAATGAAACATGCATGGAAACAGGTGAATTAACACTGTTAGCATGCTCAAACAAGCTAAAACCCACATGATAGCAAAAACGAACTAGCAGAAATTGTTAACAAGTTTGAAATGATTTAAACACACTTTGCTGTAGGCTACTATTTACTAGTTAACAAAAAATCATGCATGTCATAAAATATATTCACACCACCCAGTATTGTAATCAAAACTTACCAGAAAGCATGTAGTCCTTAGGTCAGACCATGTAGTAGTGTGGGCTCAATAGCATCTCATTAGTGTGCAAGATCTTGAGAATCATCTGCACATTTTGATGGAGGAATGCACTGTGCATGCAGAGGGTTGCAATTCCATAGATTTGGGGATCGTTTAACCAAAATATGCCACAGGACCTAGAATTGTCTTATGTGTATCCCACAAAAAGGTTCACTGTTATAAGCTAACTTTTTAAAAATGAATTTAAGCAACATTCCCCAAATTCCAGGGCTTAACTTCCCATGGAAAATTTCCGGAAATTTACCGGGAAGTTTCCCACCCTTTGCAACCCTATTTGTCCTTCAATAAAGTATTTTACCCTAATGAATGTCTCTCTCTATCTGTGTGTGTATAGAGAATGCCTGTGTGGGATTCGCCATCTCTCTGCTGATGCTCACTATCAGCGCCATGATGGTCTATGGAGCCATTACTGTAAGTTCTTTCCTTCTGATTTGTGTGTCTGTGTGAACGTGTTTTCATCCACATCAGGTCCATAATGGAATTCACGACAATTACAAATTCTCCAGTCACTCCTCAACATATTTGCTCAGGGGTGGGAAAATAACCCCCTGCATTATCTTTCATCCTGACTACTCTCTTGGTTTGTTAGGCAACTGTCTGCTCCTAAATACACACGCATGAAAGCCTCGTTTTCCTACTTTCTGATAATATACCTTTTGGTCTATTCTAAACCCTGAATACAAATTAAATGAACGTCTAAAGCGGGCCTACGACAAATACCCCTGGAGGAGTGGGTAAAATAGGAGGTTGAAATGATGTTATTGAACCTCAACCATTACGAAAGAAAGCTGACTGAAATGGGGAGGAACTACCCGGAGTTGTCAAATAAGAAACAGTCATTTTGAGTTTTGCATTGCAAAATGTTTTAAAACGATATGTGCCCTAATGAATACAACTCAGGTGGCAGCCCTTTGTCATATCCTGGTGTCTGAAAGGACCATTTCTAATGTATTTAATGCTTTTTCAGCAATGGACTTTGACTCACTGCATGCAAACTCCTTACGTGTGCATTCTACTGGCCCCACCAGGGCAAACAATGTTTGCTACACAACGTTGCTCTAACGATATCATGTTTACCTCACCAGGCCTGCCTGATGGGCATCCACACTGACAGGTTTGTCGTCTGTGACTTGGACCCGACTAGATCTGCTAGTTTAAATGGCGACGCACAGCTAACACATGCGTCTCGTAGAGGTTATGCCTTAGCTGTGACTACAGGCTCTTAGGTTACCCTTGTTGATGCCCTGTATTCAGTGTTCACACAGTAGGTCCATTGCTGGCTGTAGCCTCCCTTGCTAAATACCAGTCATGATGACCTAAGCAAAGACGTGTACAGTGCCTTCAGAAATCATTTACACAACCCCCCCCCCCCACATCATTCTCACCCCCACTTTTTTTTTTTTTTTTTTTTTTTTTTTTACATTGGTTTGTGCTAGAGCCTGAATTTAAAATGGATTAAATTGAGATTGTGTATCACTGGCCTACACACAGTACCCCATAATGTCAAGGGGGTATTATGTTTTTATAACTTTTTTAACAAGTCACATAATAAGATGCATGGACTCACACTGTGTGCAATAATAGTGTTTAACATGATTTTTAAATGACTACCTCATCTCTGTATCCCACTCATACAATTATCTGTAAGGTCCCTCAGTCGAGCAGTTCATTTCAAACTGCCTCGTAAAGAAACACCTATTGGTAGATGGGTAAATAATTTGTATTTCCCTTTGAGCGTGGTGAAGTTATTAGTTACACAACCTTGTAGTTACTCCACATTACTAACCTAAGTGACATAGTGAAAAGAAGGGAGCCTGTATACTGTTACGTGCCCCAGCAAGAAAACCAAAAGTGTTGCTTAAACAGAAGGGGGAACTAACAAAGAGTCACTGACAACCACCAAAATGAAACCGGTGGGTTTTAGGAGGGTGTCCACTGAAAGTTGCATAGCAACAACTGGGACCTTAAGATCCACCATGAGCACCCACTACCAAACGTAAAGACAGGAAGCAAACCAAAATGAAAACAGGTAAGATCAGACAAAGGATTATTATTTTTTTTAGCAAATAGGGAGAGTCAACTAAAGGTGTTGACCCTCCACATCTCTCAAGACAACTGGTGCCCTGGGTCAGCACAGGGGAATCACCTTCCGTCTGACGAGGTGACACCAATCGGTGCGCCCTATGTGCTAAAAGTCCAACCTCAAAACATAAATGGAAAAACCAAAACCTATAACAATACAAAAAAAGTATATTTAACCCATTTTGAATTCAGGTTGTAACACGTGTAATAAGTCAAGGGGTATGAATAGTTTTTGAAGGCACTGTACATAGAAACTCTTTTTGATTTTGTGACATCCTCAACGTAGTTTAGTACCCAACATTTAGATTAAGCTTTTGCTGTGGCTATATATGGCCCTTGCTTGACAAACCTCCTGACGAACTCTAGTGAAATGGCCATCCTTTCACACTTTTGTTTAATAATGTGTGTGTGGTTTTCCCTTCCTCCCCCCGTAGCATCGTGACGGCTGGCTTATCCCGTTCTTTTGCTACCAGCTCTTTGACTTTGCTCTGAGTTGCCTGGTGGCCATCAGCTCCCTCACCTACCTGCCCAGGATAAAGGACTACATGAAGGAGCTGGTGAGTCAGTCTAGTCCTTCACCACTGCCTGTCAGCTAGTCTCACAAATCACAATTATGAAGCTAACCAGAAGTCTTGTGAAATGTTTTTTTTAAACATTTTTATAATTGTTTTATTCTAACAATTAACAGGAACAATTTTATTATGATAACCAGCTGACTTTCTTATGATACAGAAAAAATAAAAATCTGCTATAAAACAGTTGACTTAAATAAACATCCAGTTAATGCGCTTCGTTTTCTGGTTAAAGCACAATTAAGTGGTCAGGAGGCGCTCCGCGGACCCTTCAGCGTTCAGTGTCAATGTGCCGTTCTACCTGCCACACAGAGCGCGTTGTTTTGAGGGCCAAGGAGCAGAGTGGAAGAGCAGCTTTATAAAAATGTTCCGTACTGTAACATATTGATCTATTGTGCGTAAGTACCATGGCTTTGGTCCAGTTTTTTGCAAGTACTCTCATTGTTTCTAGTGGTTGTACTGAATATCCTCGAATTACACGTTGCTTTTGTTTACATTGTGAACATAGTCAATGTAGCTAGCTCGAGTTTCTGTTAACTAGTAGCTTCTTGACTTCGTAAATCTTAGTAAAATAGCCAGTGGTGTCTAGTGGGGGCCATTATGCAACCAAAGTCAATTTTATTTCTCCTTATTTCAATTCACAAGATGGAATGAACGTGTGTGTGTGTGTCATCCATCCAAAATGGAACATCAGTGATTCTGGAGCTTGAACGCTGCGGTTGGATGTGACTCAACGCGAGCAGCATAGCAGCTTTTATTGATTTCAAAGTAAGCATTCCCTCAATGGCTAATGTCTGACGGCAACTTCGGACGCTCGATGGCTGTTAGCGTCCAGAAGTAATTTCGCCATGCATTGTAGTCATTGCGATATCTAGCGTTGCTATTTTCTCAAGTTTTCTCGTGTCAATAAACTTGTGACATTCCAGGATGACTCATTATATTATTAAAGCCCGATTTAATCAACAAATACGATGGTCAGTTGGAAAAAGGTTAAGGGTACATTTTTTATTAAACAATTGAGACAAGCTAATAAATCAGATTACTTATATTTAAGGACAGAATCTATATACAATCCCGAAATCAGCTCTAACTGTCAGTAGTAAAACAAAGCTTAAAAAACTGTTTGCGTGAACCCTAAATATACCGAAAATGTATGTTGAGTGAGCTTCCTGGCATGGTAGACAGCTCCTCACCACTCTATGAAAGCAGTTAATTAAAGAAAAACATTCATATGGGCTGCTGGTTCAAAGTTAGAGTTTCTATTCAGAGAGAACTAAAGTAATTTCTGAGTACTTAGGAACGTTAGCTGGGTAACCCATTGACCTCGCTCTGTAATATACCGCCCTAGAGGGTTTAAATGTGTTCTCACTATCGTTGTCACCTGGCCTGTCTTGTCTTTATGGGGTTTTGTTTAGCTTCTGTATGTGCTGAATGTCTCTCTCCTCGCCTCTCAGCCAGACTTCCCCTACAAGGACAACCTGCTCTCCATGGACTCCAGCTGCCTGCTGCTCTTCGTCCTCGTCTTCTTCACCTTTCTCATCATCATGAAGGTCTCTGGGAAATAGCTGTGATTGAATGCTGTACTCCACCCCCCCCCCCCCCCCCAAACCAGATTCCCAAGAATATGCCATTTATTTGGTTTACTGCACTTATTAGTATTCATGTGAGATTTGATCTGATTTACCAATCCATGAAAGTACTTTAGTAGACTGATGATAGACCTTGACTGACAGGTCTTTAGTAGATGGGTTATAGGCCTTCAGATGCTGAATCAGGGGTGTTTTGAGCTGGGCTATAACAAAAGCCTGCACACATTGTGGCTCTCTAGGACCAGGATTGAGCATCACTGGATTAGGTAGAAGGACTAAACATTTTGACCACTTTCCCCTCAGGCTTACCTGATCAACTGCGTGTGGAATTGCTACAAGTACATCAACAACAGGAACGTGCCGGAGATCGCCGTCTACCCTGCCTTTACGGCGCCTCCCCAGGTATGTTTGTGCCTGAAAAGCCCCCACTCGGATTACCGGTAATCACATCTGAAGCATACGTTTCACATCTTTAAGCAGTCTGCAAACAGGTTCGGTTTGCTCCTAGCAGAACTTTGACTAGGTGAAGCAAACGTCTGTGCTCGAATACTCCCTAAAGACCTTCACTTTAAAAATGTGAAAATATTATGCCAGTATTACTGTTGGTCATCCCTCTTGATCAACAACAACAGCCTGAAATACTTCATCAAAATAGTCTGAATTAATCTAAGATAAATCAAGAAATCTGTAATTAATGTTGACGATTTTTCAGAGGTCTAACTAAGAGCAGTATTTCAAGTGAAAAGATTTTGCATGAAAACTAGTCTCTCATTGAATGACAACAAACACTTAATTGAAGAATCCCGTTCCATAGTTCCATCTTCCACTAGGAGTAGTACTGTTGACCATTCACAGACGAAGGGGCGTGGACTTTGTCTACAGAACTTCGACTTGCCTCGAGAAAAAAATGTGTGCTCGATCAACCGAATGGGAAAAACTGCCAAATAAAAATAACTGATTTCCACAAGCACAAGTTGCCAGCCCAATAATTCAAAAAGTAGCACGCCAGGCTCCCCCGGTTTAAGACATTTTTGCAGAACAAACTCTATTTTGCTGGCCTCTAGTACATTTTAATGCTATGTTGTATTTTCACACTAATTAGTGTTAGTTTTATCAGTTGGTGTACAATATGATATAAAACACGGGAAACATTTTAATTTTGACTTCACTGGACCTTTAAAGAATCCTATAAGAGTCTGCTGACTTCCACGCGCTTCAAGCTTCCTTTTTTAAAAGAGATGAGAAAATAAATCTGCCATACAGGTATGATTGAAGAATGAAGCAGGTGTCAAACATTGGCTTTGCTACACAGAAAGCAGCAGCAGCTGACTACTCCATTGTCAATACTTTGATTAAATCAATATCTTTGAAATATCATAAGTATCATTATTTTTCTGTTTTATTTGATCATATTTTGGACCAGAGTTAGGCTAGTGGAGAGAGCCTACCTATTGTTTCTGCAGTGAAGAGGATTCACCATCTTCATCAAATGTTTGCATAATTAATCTGCAGATAATCGCAAAAAGGCCTACCGGTATGCAAATTAGGGAGCCAAATGAACAGCTCTCTTACCGATGGAATTTGGTAGGCTACTGACGAGTCACTCACTTTAAGTGAGTGCCATTCAGAGGGTGAATGGGTCAGACAGAAGATTGAATTGCCTTTTGAACGGGGTATGTTAGGTGCCGGTCACATCAGTTTGTCAAGAACTGCAACGCTGCTGGGTTTTTAAAAACTTAACAGTTTCCTGTGTGTATCAAGAATGGTCCACCACCCAAAGGACATTTGGCCAACTTGGCACAGCTGTGGGAAACATTGGAGTCAACATGGGCCATTCAGCACCTTGTAGAGTCAATGCCTAATGACTTGAGGCGGTTCTGAGGACAAAAGGGGTTGCAACTCAATATTAGGAAGGTCTTCTTAATGTTTGTGGACTCAGTGTATAACTACATTGTATGATTTATTAAGGATATACAGTACCAGTCAAAAGTTTAAACACGCCTACTCATTCAAGTTTTTTTTAACCTTTTTCTACATTGTAGAAGAATAATGATGACATAAAAATTATGAAATAACACAGTAACTAAAGTGTTAATACAAAAATAGATATTTTTTTAAATCTTCAAAGTAGCCATACTTTGCCTTGATGACAGCTTTGCACATTCTCTTTGGCAGCTTTGGCATTCTCTCAACCAGCTTCACCTGGAATACTTTTCCAACAGTCTTGAAGGAGTTCCCACATATGCTGAGCACTTGTTGGCTGCTTTTCCTTCACTGTGGTCCAACTCATTCCAAACCATCTCAATTGGGTTGAGGTCGGGTGATTGTGGAGGCCAGGTCATCTGATGCAGCACTCATCAATCTACTTCTTGGTCAAATAGCCCTTACAAAGCCTAAGGGTCATTGTCCTGTTGAAAAACAAATGATAGTCCCACTAAGTGCAAACCAGATGGGATGGCGTATTGCTGGAGAAGCCATGCTGGGTAAGTGTGCCTTGAATTCTAATCACAGACAGTGTCACTTGAAAAGCACCATCACACTGACTCCATGCTTCGTGGTGGGAACCACACTTGAGGAGATCATCCGTTCACCTACTCTGCGTCTCACAAAGACACGGCAGTTGGAACCAAAATTCTCAACTTTGACTCATCAGACCAAAGGACAGATTTCCATGTCCATTGCTTGTGTTTCTTGCCCAAGCAAGCCTCTTCTTCTTATTGGTGACCTTAAGTGGTTTCTTTGCAGTAATTTGACCATGAAGGCCTGATTTCACAGTTGATGTGTCTGTTACTTGAACTCTAAAGCATTTATTTGGGCCGCATTTTCTGAGGCTTGTAACTAATGAACTTATGCTCTGCAGCAGAGGTAAATCTGGGTTTTCCTTTCCTGTGGCAGTCCTCATGAGAGCCAATTTGATCATAGCGCTTTATGGTTTTTGCGACTGCACTTGAAGAAACGATCAAAATTCTTGACATTTTCCTGATTTGACTTACCTTCACGTCTTAAAGTAATGATGGACTGTCGTTTATCTTTGCTTATTTGAGCTGTTCTTGCCATAATATGGACTTGGTATTTTACCAAATTGGGCTATCTTCTGTATACCACCGCTACCTTGTTGGCTCAAACGCATTAAGATGGAAAGAAATTCCACAAAATTATTTTTAACAAGGCACACCTGTTAATTGAAATGCATTCCAGGTGACTACCTCATGAAGCTGGTCGAGAGAATGCAAAGCTGTCATCGAGGTAATGGGTGGCTACTTTGAAGAATCTAAAATATATTTTGATTTGTATAACACTTTTTTGGGTTAGTGCATGATTCCATATGTGTCATTTCATCACTTATTCTACAATGTAGAAAAGAAAAACCCTTGAATGAGTAGGTGTCAACTTTTGACTGGTACTGTATGAGATTAACTTTATTGAGTCAGTTCGACACCTTTTAAAGACTAGTCAAGCTTGCTGTTTGTCAATCTAAGCACAGTAATTGGCCTATGCGCCACCACTCCGTGGCTGCAAATGAAACTAGCCGGGGTGCAACGTTCACTTCTCACTGGCCCGGAGTGGTGATCTACTGGCCCGAACATGGTGTAGTTCTTAAATACATTGTGGACATGCCTATAGGCCTATAGGTTTGCATGCTTTCTCTCTCTATTCATCTATTAATAGGCTACATTTGGTTATTATCATATGTATTAAACATCTGTGAAATATAATTTAGCAATGCAAGTCATTACTCCATTCTTTAGAACTGCATTCTATTAATTGCATTCATTTTTGTCTCTAAATTGTCTTTTTGTGAAGATTTATAAAATAGGCCGCTTTTCCCTGTAAGACAAATGTTCCAAAAGAGCAATCGCCATGGCTACAGTAGGCTTGCCAAGACAAATGCTACTGCTTGAGATGTTGTGACTCGTGGGAGCGTGGTGGTGCCTGAATGAATGGCCAATCATAATTCTCAAATACAAATAGCATGACATTTACGTGTGTAGTCTTCAATGGTAGACTGCGACCGAGCAGGTAAATGTTGAACTGGAATGCGAAAAGTTACTGTCTCTGTCAGGCCAGTGACTGACGAGATCCTCTGGCCCCACACACATCTTTACTGGCCCCGGGTCAGTGGTCCATCAATGATGTCAGACCCTGCATGCAAAATCAAATAAATTCATGTGTCTGAAAACAATGGGCATAGTGGATTTTGACTTATCTTTACCACATTATATGAGATGTGCGAATTCATTCTCTCTCCCTCCGTGTAAAGAAATTTGACTGGAACCACAGCGCACACACCCAAAGTTACCAAGAGGCGGGACAGATGACTGCCAAACCAACAGTGTTTCTCTGTCATCGTTCACTTTGTGACTGACCAGGCGCCTGTACTATATCAATAGATCGCCAGAAAGTGCATTTTGTTCATTCTAGCGGAAGAGGGCTCTGCAGTCTTTCTAACTAGAGTTGAAAAGTAGCCTAGTTCATTTAAGTGGAAAAAGTAGCTGACTGTAAATTAGTCTGTATTCTCAACAGCTGGCGCTAGTGGAAAACACTTAAAACGTCATAATATATACGCGTTACTGATACAGTACAGCCAGTCTCCTTCCCAGATTGTTTAAGAGACAGATTATAGCATTATCAATGTTATTATTAATTTCGCAAATATGATTAATATCCATCTCTGGTCCTTTCACACTGCGAAGTTGGCTATATTTATACATTGCTTTATTGTTTAATGAGATGAATGTAATGATTAACTTTCTCTCTCTCTCCTCAGTACATCCTGCCCACCTACGAGATGGCAATGAAGATGCCAGTGAAAGAGCCCCCTCCCCCCTACATGCCTGCCTGAAGACCCCCCTCGTGTGTGTGGCCTCCTACAGCTCGCAATTTTTAACCCAGCCGTGCATTTCTAGCGAGGGATACTCTTTTAAAGGCCCAGTGCAGTCAAAAATGTGATTTCCCTGTTTTTATATACATTTCTACACTGAGGTTGGAATAATACTGTGAAAATGATAATGTCCTTCAAGTTGTATTGGTTGTATGTATGCGATACACGGAATGCTTACTTACAGGTTCCTTCTCGACAATGCAACAATAATAAGAAACAATACAAGATGAGAATACTAACAAAGTATAAATGGCTCAGTAGAATAACATTTTTAGCGTGATTATAATACAGGAAGGCACAAATTATAGTCTAATATTTGTGTGTTTTGGGGGTAAGTGGTTAAATGGTAAAATATTTGGTCCTTTTAGTGTAAGAGCTGTTTGAAAAGTGTGCATAAAATGTTTGCCTGGTTTGGAGGAATGGAGTTTTGACCTTCCATGGTGACTTCACCATGTAGTAAATTATGTTAATAGACCACTAAAGGAATGAGTCCCAAACTTTGCCAATAGAGGCACATTTTCAGTTCTCCACTCAGACCACACCAACAGTCCGAGCAAAATTGCTCTTTGCTAAGAAGCAATTTGTTTTCAATTAAAATTGTCAAAAACAAACAATCACTGTAGGGTGCTTAATTGTTACCCAGAAATGATTTCATATTTAGATTTTAAAAAGCAGCTGCATTGGAACTTCTAACATTCAAATCCAGACCCCATAATATTGTAGATAAGTGAAAGGAGAGTGGAGGAGCAGATCAAGTAGTCTGCCATCGGATGACGTGAAATGTATAAAGCGATGAAAGCTTTCTGATCTTTTATTCCCCCCCCCCGTCTTTTTCCATGTCTTAGTAAAAAAAAAAAGTTCTTGTGAAAATACCATCGCTTGAATGCCTATCACCAGTTCAGTTAATCTTTAGAATAAACACCATCCTTTCCTTATAGATTTGATATTGTGTGACTAAAAAAAATAAACATTCTTAAGACAATCCACTCATGATCTCTTATTGTTGAATCTGTTTTTTTGTTGCTTAAAATCTAGATTATTTCATCCAAAGAGTTTGACGGGGGACATCTGTAGCTCTTCATCCCTTTATTTATTTAGCCTTGGATGTCCATCTGTTAATCCGCCACCTGTGTGTGCCATGTCCATTATCCGCCGCCTTCTGTGTGACCCTGCGTTGTTAGCTTAGAAAAGCTAATGAATTGTGTTGCAGTTAAATGACCTGATGCTGCTGGTTAAAGGGAAAGTACACTCCAAAACCAAAGTTTATCAGATGATTTCAGACCTCAAAAGTTGTCTGTGAAGATAAGTCTTATTTTATCTCAACAAATGTCCACTTTGGAGGTCTGGAAACATCTGATAAATGTTGGTTTTGGAATGGATTGTCTTGTTTGAGAGCGATGCCTTATCGGGAAAGTGGAGGGAATAAATGGCCAGTGGTGGATGCATGCTACTCTTTCTGCCTTTTTCTTTACATTGTGTTTTGATCCTTGTGAAAAACACATTCAATAAAAATTTTACGACATTTGTATTCATCACCTGACTGAGCAGTGGGTCTTCTTTTTACCTGATATGAGCAAAGAAATGTCATTACTTTTTGTTGGATTTATTTGGTTCTGTACTCAATCTGAAGTGGATTTTTAAGAAGCATACGGTAGTAGTGGATGCCGCGGGAGTGTTTTGTGAGACCGGCCTACAGAATTACATTATTAAAATCTATTTGGAGGCAGCTTCTCTGTCCTGAATAACAGATCTGGCGCCATCTCATGTCAGTAAATTATGATAATGCTAATTGAATTGCAAGCTCAGTGCTCTAAAGCTTACACAGCAGGCATTAATGCTCAAAACTGTTTTGTTTTCCAAATCCGTTTTGTGTGTGTTCAGACAGTTATTTGCTGACATGGCTACACTAGTTGTCATAGTAACGACAGGTGTGGGTGCAATGATGTATGCTGATTGGTTGTCGCGCTCTTCGTTCTATCACTTAGAAGTAATTTAGCAAGGTAAGGTGACAATGCCTGCATGGACGTTTCGCAGTTGCTTTGAATGTTCAAAATCATAGTTTAAGAACACATTTAAAGCCTTAAAGGATAAGATGATCCAACTTTTCAAAACAAGTCCCTTTTGGCTAGCAACAGCAGTCAACTAACTAAACTCAGCAAAAAAAGAAACGTCCTCTCACTGTCAACTGCGCTTATTTTCAGCAAACTTAACATGTGAAAATATTTGTTTGAACATAAGATTCAACCACTGAGACATAAACTGAACAAGTTCCACAGACACGTGACTAACAGAAATTGAATGTGTCCCTGAATGAAGGGACACATCTTCCACCAAGACACAATGGGATTGAGATCCGGGCTCTTCACTAGCCATGGCAGAACATTGACATTCCTGTCTTGCAGGATATCACGCACAGAATGAGAGGTATGACTGGTGGTGTTGTCATGCTGGAGGGTCATGTCAGGATGAGCCTGCAGGACGGGTACCACATGAGGGAGGAGGATGTCTTCCCTGTAACGCAAATCGATCCCGCTCAAATCGATCCCGCTCCAGTACAGGCCTTGGTGTAACGCTCATTCCGTCGATGATAAACGCGAATCCAACCACCACCCCTGGTGAGACAAAACCCTGGTGAGGACCTACCTTACAACAGGACTACAAGCCCTCAGTCCAGCCTCTCTCAGCCTATTGTGGACAATCTGAGCACTGATGGAGGGATTGTGCGTTCCTGGTGTAACTCGGGCAGTTGTTGTTGCCATCCTGTTACCTGTCCCTCAGGTGTGATGTTCAGATGTACCGATCCTGTGCAGGTGTTGTTACACATGGTCTGCCACTGCGAGGACGATCAGCTGTCTGTCCTGTCTCCCTGTAGCGCTGTCTTAGGCGTTTCACAGTACGGACATTGCACTTTTTTGCCCTGGCCACATCTGCAGTCCTCATGCCTCCTTGCAGCATGCCTAAAGCTCATTCACACAGATGAGGGACCCTGGGCATCTTTCTTTTGGTGTACTTCAGAGTCGGTATAAAGGCCTTTTTAGTGTCCTATGTTTTCATAACTTTGACCTTAATTGCCTACCGTTTGTAAGCTGTTAGTTCATTAATTGTTTATGGTTCATTGAACAAGCATGGAAAACAGTGTTTAAACCCTTTACAATGAAGATCTGTGAAGTTATTTGGATTTTTACGAATTATCTTTGAAAGACAAGGTCCTGAAAAAGGGACGTTTCTTTTTTTGCTGAGTTTAGCTAGGTAGCTGTTTAGCTTTTTAGCACATTTACCAATTTGTAAACAATTAACAAGATAGTTAGCTACCACATCCCTTCTGAAAAAAGATTATAGTCAGAGTGTAGTATAACTGCAGTATGCTGCAAATACTGTGTCCAAAATAACTTTTTTTTACTGCAGTAATTTGCAGTATAACTGCAGTTTGAGTTATTCTGTAAAATGGTATAGAATCAGCTTGATCCCCTCTGTCAAAGACGCCTGGACATTCTTTTTTGATATTTTCAGTGGTATTGTTAACATAAAGAAAATGAGAATTAAAAACGGGTTCAGCCCCTGGTTCGACTGTGATCTTACAGAGTTGCTCCACCTCAAGAATTGCATTTGGCAAAGGCTCGGCACACGCATAGTGCACAGGCTGAATGGCTCTCATTCAAGCAAATGAGAAAAAAGTGTACTCGGGCTATCCGGAAAGCCAAAGTTAGTTATTTTATTTTTTATATTTTACCCCATTTTCACCCCAATTTCATAGCATCCAATTGTTAGTAGTTACTATCTTGTCTCATTGCTATCAATCAATCAATCAATCAATTTTATTTTATATAGCCCTTCGTACATCAGCTAATATCTCGAAGTGCTGTACAGAAACCCAGCCTAAAACCCCAAACAGCTAGTAATGCAGGTGTGGAAGCACGGTGGCTAGGAAAAACTCCCTAGAAAGGCCAAAACCTAGGAAGAAACCTAGAGAGGAACCAGGCTATGAGGGGTGGCCAGTCCTCTTCTGGCTGTGCCGGGTGGAGATTATAACAGAACTATGCCAAGATGTTCAAAAATGTTCATAAGTGACAAGCATGGTCAAATAATAATCATGAATAATTTTCAGTTGGCTTTTCATAGCTGATCATTAAGAGTTGAAAAACAACAGGTCTGGGACAGGTGGCGGTTCCATAACCGCAGGGAGAACAGCTGAAACTGGAATAGCAGCAAGGCCAGGCGGACTGGGGACAGCAAAGAGTCACCACGGGCGGCAGTCCCAACGCATGGTCCTAGGGCCCAGGTCCTCCGAGAGAAAGAAAGAGAGAAGGAGAGAATTAGAGAGAGCCAAGATTTTCTAAATGTTCATAAATGACAAGCATGGTCAAATAATAATCAGGAATAAATCTCAGTTGGCTTTTCATAGCCGATCATTAAGAGTTGAAAACAGCAGGTCTGGGACAGGTAGGGGTTTCGTAACCGCAGGCAGAACAGTTGAAACTGGAATAGCAGCAAGGCCGGGCGGACTGGGGACAGCAAGGTGTCAGCATGCCCGGTAGTCCTGACGTATGGTCCTAGGGCTCAGGTTCTCAGAGAGAAAGAGAGAACGAGAGAATTAGAGAGAGCATACTTAAATTCACACAGGACACTGGATAAGACAGGAGAAGTACTCCAGGTATAACCAACTGAGCCTAGCCCCCCGACACATAAACTACTGCAGCATAAATACTGGAGGCTGAGACAGGAGCGGTCAGGAGACACTGTGGCCCCATCCGAAGAAACCCCCGGACAGGGCCAAACAGGAAGGATATAACCCCACCCACTCTGCCAAAGCACAGCCCCCACACCACTAGAGGGATATCCTCAACCACCAACTAACAATCCTGAGACAAGGCCGAGTATAGCCAACAAAGGTCTCCACCACAGCACAACCAAGGGGGGGCGCCAACCCAGACAGGAAGTTCACGTCAGTAACTCAACCCACTCAAGTGACGCACCCCTCCTAGGGACGGCATGAAAGAGCACCAGCAAGCCAGTGACTCAGCCCCAGTAACAGGGTTAGAGGCAGAGAATCCCAGTAGTGAGAGGGGAACCGGCCCGGCAGAGACAGCAAGGGCGGTTCGTTGCTCCAGAGCCTTTCCGTTCACCTTCACACTCCTGGGCCAGACTACACTCAATCATATGACCTACTGAAGAGATAAGTCTTCAGTAAAGACTTAAAGGTTGAGACCGAGTCTGCGTCTCTCACATGGGTAGGCAGACTGTTCCATAAAAATGGAGATCTATAGGAGAAAGCCCTGCCTCCCGCTGTTTGCTTAGAAATTTTAGGGACAATTAGGAGGCCTGCGTCTTGTGACCGTAGCGTACGTATTGGTATGTACGGCAGGACCAACTCGGAAAGATAGGTAGGAGCAAGCCCATGTAACGCTTTATAGGTTAACAGTAAAACCTTGAAATCAGCCCTTGCCTTAACAGGAAGCCAGTGTAGGGAAGCTAGCACTGGAGTAATATGATCAAATTTCTTGGTTCTAGTCAGGATTCTAGCAGCCGTATTTAGCACTAACTGAAGTTTATTTAGTGCTTTATCCGGGTAGCCGGAAAGTAGAGCATTGCAGTAGTCTAACCTAGAAGTAACAAATGCATGGATTAAGTTTTCTGCATCATTTTTGGACAGAAGATTTCTGATTTTTGCAATGTTACGTAGATGGAAAAAAGCTGTCCTTGAAACAGTCTTGATATGTTCGTCAAAAGAGAGATCAGGGTCAAGAGTAACGCCGAGGTCCTTCACAGTTTTATTTGAGACGACTTTACAACCATCAAGATGAATTGTCAGATTTAACAGAAGATCTCTTTGTTTCTTGGGACCTAGAACAAGCATCTCTGTTTTGTCCGAGTTTAAAAGTAGAAAGTTTTCAGCCATCCACTTCCTTATGTCTGAAACACAGGCTTCTAGCGAGGGCAATTTTGGGGCTTCACCATGTTTCATTGAAATGTACAGCTGTGTGTCATCCGCATAGCAGTGCTACAACTCCCGTACGGGCTCGGGAGAGACAAAGGTCGAAAGCCATGCGTCCTCCGAAACACAACCCAACCAAGCCGCACTGCTTCTTAACACACAACCCGGAAGCCAGCCGCACCAATGTGTCGGAGGAAACACCGTGCACCTGGCGACCTGGTTAGCGTGCACTGCGCCCAGCCCGCCACAGGAGTCGCTAGTGCGCAATGAGACAAGGATATCCCTACTGGCCAAACCCTCCCTAACCACGCTAGGCCAATTGTGCGTCGCCCCATGGACCTCCCGGTCGCGGCCAGCTGCGACAGAGCCTGGGCTCAAACCCAGAGTCTCTGGTGGCACAGCTAGCACTTCGATGCAGTGCCCTAAACCACTGGGCCACCCGGGAGGCCAAAGTTAGTTACTTTAATGGGCAGTTCTCTCTCTGTGGGTCAAACCCCAAGAAGTTCTGGAAAATGGTTAAAGACCTGGAGAATTAACCCTCCTCGTCACAGCTACCCATGTCCCTTAATGTTGATGATGTGGTTGTTACTGACAAAAAGCACATGGCTGAGCTCTTTAATCACCACTTCATTAAGTCAGGATTCCTCTTTGACTCAGCCATGCCTCCTTGCCCGTCCAACGTTTCCTCATCTCCCACCCCTTCTAATGTGACTATTCCCGATGCTCCTCCATTTTTCCCCCTTCCCCGCTACAAAGTTTCTCCCTAGAGGGAGTCACTGAGTCTGAGGTGCTAAAGGAGTTCCTGAAACCTGATGGTTTAGACCTTTTCTTCTTTCGCCAAGCCTATCTCCGACCTTTTTAACCTGTCTCTCTTTTCTGGGGAGGTTCCCATTGCTTGGAAGGCAGCCATGGCTCATCCTTTATTTAAAGGGAGAGATCAAGCTGATCCTAACTGTTATAGGCCTATTTTGCCTTGTTTATCAAAAGTGTTGGAAAAACTTGTCATTTATCAACTGACTAGCTTTCTTGATGTCTATAGTATTCTCTCTGGTATGCAATCTGGTTTCCGCTCAGGTTATGGTTGTATCACTGCAATCTTAAAGGTCCTCAATGATGTCACCATTGCCCTTGATTCTAAGCAATGTTGTGCTGCTATTTTTATTGACTTGGTCAAAGCTTTTGATACGGTAGACCATTCCATTCTTGTGGGCCAGCTATGCAGTATTGGGGTTTCTGAGGGGTCTTTGACCTGGTTTGCTAACTACCTCAAATAGTGCAGTGTAAAAAGTCAGAACATCTGCTGTCTCAGCCACTGCCTCTCACCAAGGGAGAACCCCAAGGCTCGATCTTAGGCCCACGCTTAGGCCCCACGCTCTTCTCAATTTACATAGCTCAGGCAGTAGGAAGCTTTCTCATCCTTTTATATGCAGATGATAGTCTTATACTCAACTGGCCCCTCCCCGGATTTTATGTTAACCTTTCTAGGACACACGCTCTGCTAGCGGAACCCCCCGACAACATTCCGCTGAAAAGGCAGCGCGGGAAATTCAAAAATATTTTTTGAAATATGTAACTTTCACACATTAACAAGTCCAAAACAGCAAATTAAAGATAAACATCTTGTTAACTTCTTATGGCTGCAGGGGCAGTATTGAGTAGCTTGGATGAAAGGTGCCCAGAGTAAACAGCCTGCTCCTCAGTCCCAGTTACTAATATATGCAAATTATTATTAGTATTGGATAGAAAACACTGACATTTCTAAAACTGTTTGAATTATGTCTGTGAATATAACATCTCATATGGCAGGCAAACTTCCAAACAGGAAGTGGAAATTCTGGGGCTGGTTGATTTTTTTTCTATTCACATCCCAGTAAGATATGGATTAGTTCGCACTTCCTACGCCTTCCACTATATGTCAACAGTCAGTAGAATGTGGAATGAAGCCTCTAGTGTGATGTGGGGCCCGATGGCAGCTATGTGAGTCAGTGGTCTGGCAGAATGCCAGTTCCTGGTCACGCGCGCTAGTCATATGGCCATGTCCATTACTCCGTAGACAAAAACAAATGCTCCGGTTGGAAAGTTATTGGATATATATATGATATCATGAAGATTGATTCTCTACTTAATTTGACCAGTTTATTCGACCTGGAATATAACTTAATGAAGTTTGTCCAAGTTCCCCTGGACCGACGCCAGCGTTTGGACATGTGAACTAAACGTGTTAGCAAAAGTAGCTAATTGGACATTATCAAACAAAACGATTTATTGTGGAACTAGGATTCCTGGCACTGCCTTCTGATCAAAGGGAATGTTTATGATGTAATTTCGTATTTGTGACTCCATGGCGGAGAAATGTTGTGTATTTCTGAGCGCAGTCTCAGATTATTGCATGGTGTGCTTTTTCCGTAAAGTTTAAAAGAAAATCTGACACAGCGGTTGCATTAAGAACAAGTGTATATTTAATTATGTAAAACATGTATCTTTCAAAAGTTGATGAGTAATTGTTATTTGACGTGGCTGTAATTACCCTGGATATTTTGGAGGCATTTCTGAACATGGCGCCCAATGTAAACCAAGATGTGGATTTAAATACGCACATTATCGAACAAAACATAAATGTATTGTGTAACATGTCCTATGAGTGTCATCTGATTAAGATTATCAAAGGTTAGTGATTCATTTGATTTCTACTTTTGTGACCATCTTTGGCTGGGAGAAATGGCTTTGTATTTCTTGGATTTGGTGGTGATCTAACAAATGTTGTTTGCTGTAAAACATTATTTTAAAAATCAGACACGATGTGTAGATTAACAAGATTACTTTAATATGCTGTATTGGACTTGTTAATGTGTGAAAGTTACATATTTCATAAAAATATTTTTGAATTTCGCGCGCTGCCTTTTCAGCGGAATGTTGTGGGTGTTCCGCTAGCGGGCTAGAAAGGTTAAATCTGATCCTGATGCGGAGTAGATTGCAACATATTCATGGCTCTGTACCTTCCGTAGTCCGGACTTGGCGATTGTGAAGAGACCTCTGGTGGCATGTCTTGTGGGGTATGCATGGGTGTCCGAGCTGTGCTCTATTAGTTAAATACATTCAGCTTGTCAACACTTTTTACAAAAAACAAGTAGTGATGAAGTCAAGCTCTTCCCATTTGATATTGACATGCATATCATTAAAGAAATGTCCATATTTGGATGGAAACCAAGCTAGTGAGAGGTATCAAGGAAAGTTGTAATTTGTTGAAAATTACCAACACTGCTGCGCTCCCTGGGGCCTGCATCCAACCACAGCCCTGCTGGCCTCACAAACCACCATCTGCTATAACATTGAGTCAGTTCTTCCTACTGGACATTGGAAAGCTTTTGTTTTGACACCCATTGTTCGTCCTAGACGGGAAATTGGTGCGCAACACTCATCTCCGGTGGATGGTTTAGAGTTCCATGCTTACAAAAGGGTTGATTGATACACGTCAGATGACAAGCCTACTACATCCACTAAAGTATATGCACAAATCAGATACAATTAAGGTAGCTCCAACGGTTAGGATTGTTGCCACGCAAGTAAAGCAAACTTAATTGTTATATAGAACACTTTATTTGACATGTTAGAACAAGACATTACACCCAAAGAATGTATCCAGAAGAAACATAGAAATGAGGCTCCTCAAAGAGGTCTTTGACATGTCGTTGACCTGTTGAGAGAGAGAGAACCTATTAGTTCAGTTATGGTCTGACAGGGTCTGAAAAGCATAAAACAAGACCTACCTCTTCTCAAGTTGTCCTGATTCACACATTGTCCACTACAGGGGCCACCAGAGGGACTACTGGCATCACAAATGACCACATCACAATGGACAAAGACCTAGGAATCAAAGGTTTGATGGTGTCAGATTTTTTTTTAAAGGGATGATTGCCACTCACACAAAATTAACCAATATAGATTGTTGGGGGTAAATTTGTTACCTGGCCACTCGGCTTAACCGCATCCTCGACGAAGGAAAACATATAGACCTCAAAGCGTTTGACGTGAGGGGGGAAGTGGACCCTGGCGTCAGCTACCACCGGGTGGAAGACTACACGGTACGGATCCTCCGGGTTCTCACAACTGCCAGTGTAGAGAGAGGGACTAAGTTAGGCACAAGAACACTGTAAACCCCAACCGCCTTGTGTACGAAGTCTTATGGTGTCATGACTGTCCTGTGAGGATCAGATCAATTCACACCGTGTTGTAAATGACAGGAGAAGTGGGTTCCTTCTCACCCTCCAGTATGAACTAAAGGAATGTCTTTGTTAACAGGCTTTTCCCACAAACTCTTATACCTCAGTCTTGAAAAACCCCCAACATATTTCATATACAATGTAAAGGCTCGAGACTTCTTACCTGTAGTGTGAGCACTTTTATAGTTCCAGTATTTCCTTTTTAAAAAGCAATATGACATTCATTTTCAATCTCTGACCAGTCTTGTTATAAATATTGTTCCAGTATTCACTTTTGAAGTGTTAGAGAAAGTCCTAGAAAATGTGCATAGTAAGTAGCCATGCAACAAGTGACATCAGAGAGCGTGTCAGACTGACAGAACTGTCCCCGGCGGCCAGAGTGCATAAAAGGATGCGATGTAATAGATTTTTACCGTCTAGAGTTTAAGTCGGGAGACGGCATCTTTAAAACCGCTTCCTCGGCACTCCAAATCCTAACACGATTCATTTAGAGTCGGGTAACAATTAAAAACAGCCCTCAGATAATTCAAGGTCACGACAGTAGTTTGTTGGTTTTCATTTCTGATCTTTTGGCCCATCAGACCTGGAAAAATCTGATTTAATACATTTTCTTAAACATTTTTTTTTCCGTCAAGGGAGGGTCATACTAGCAATGCCATAGCATTTCTCATCAACAATATTACTTTTGGTCTACTGCAATGGCTTTTATAGCTAGTTAAATGACGGATGTCAAATGTCTACGTCGTATGTCCAACATGTATATTCAATTACATTGACATGAATGCATTCTCATGTGGTGAGACGTCCCTCTAAATAGTTCTTCAAATTCTAAATGATCCAGAATGGTCATACTACAGGCGACCTGAATATTGATCAATTGACCGTGGTTTAACCCTTAGTTGCTGAATAGACAGTCGGTATCATATTTTTCAAAATAAGTACTTAATTAAAATGATGAATTTCATGCAATGCGTCAGAGCAATTCTTCCGCTGTCGGAAAAATTGGTCACAAAATATATTCTACACCCATGGCATCAGATTGACACGTGGAGGACTTCTGTGAAGGGAGCAGCTCTACTATACAAAGTAACCTACGCATTGACAGTTTAGGCCTACTTTTTTTATTTGCATCTTTGGGAGGTTTGTCATTTACTGTTTAACTGACAGATATTAGCAAAAAGGGATTTGTGAAATCTGAAGACGTTACATTGAGACAAACGCCCACACCAGTACAAATCCACTTGAGCTGACAGACGACGGCCAGAGCTTTCTCAGGATTTTACTCAACGATTTAAGCCAAGTATGATATAGTTGCAGCTGAAGTGACAAATCTGAACTGCTCATTTCGTGCACAGCCATGTGAATGTGGTGTCTTTTCCTATGATCTACAAAACATTATCAGCCTGTTTTTTCAAACTGCTACCACCCACACCAGGATGACATTTCTGATTTAATTAACAGCTGCAAAGTTACACCTGTGACAGATGAGCCTTGTGTCCACATGGCCGCCGGAGCAAATTAAAATAGGGGGTGCTTTGCGACCATTTCATAAAAATTGTAAAATTGCGTGATTTGATAGCATTTGGCAAACCCAATCCCCCAAATAAATGGTTTTGACCAATAAAGTTGCTTCACTCCACTGCTTGGTGTAACATGTATCCAGATACTGAAAAGACACCCGCAAAATAAAGTGTCATTTGCAGCGTGCATAATCATGGGCAAAGTCATTGTAGCCCATCTACCAAAGGTTGCAGTGTCCATTACAATGTTGGAAAAATAAGTCATCTGTCAATAGGTTACCCAATTTAAATTCTTGAGAAGATGGCAAAGTAAAAAATTAGGCCAGCGGTGTCCATATGTGGCAAAGTGCTCACCCAAATCAATGCTTATGACAAACCCAGCTGTGTCGTAACTTTTTTAAAATATGAACATTAGCTAGCAAGATGCTGCAACACTTGACCGTGGTATTAGTTCGTTTAGCAACTCCCAATTAGGACAGGAAATTCCATTGAAAGTGGCATCAACTTCTAGGGATCCTGTCAACTGATCCTATTCAGTTTCAAACATCAACTTCCATGCTGCACAGGCGTGTGAACCATCCATTATGTTAAGCGCAATAACCGTTTTAAACACAAGAGGTCACTTGTGCCTGAATTCAACAAGTATTCAGTCAGTGTTAAGAGCAGTTGTATGAAACCAAGCGGAAAGGCAAGCCAAGCTTGCCAGCCGCTCTCGATTTCCATTCGACTGACCAGCAGTTCGGCACAACACTGAACTGTAGCAAACCAAAAGGATAACATTGAGTAAAAAGGTGTAGGTAACGCCAACATAGTGTCTTAACCTTTCCACACGCGACTTCCAAATATCTACAGTCGCCCCAGCGGGAGTTTATTTTATGCGCGGGATGTCAGAATGCACTCACCGTTCCAAAATGTGGACTGTTAACCCACGCTGACCTCAAACCAAGGCACACTACCTGCTCATTTTCTATAGGCTGTTCCAACTTCTAAGTTTGCCTCATTAATTCACAAAAGTAGCCCATTTCACTGTTGCAGACAATTTCTATTTGAATGAGCCGGACAACCTTTCCTTCAAGCATACAGACATTTGCACATCTAGTCAGAACAGGCCTTGCACAAACTTTCCCCCTGGCACATTTATTGCCTTCCTTACATATGACTGTGGACATTGCTATCAAAGTGCCTTATTTTCTGTGTAACGTGTTGTCGTTTCTACTGTAGCATACCGTAAATATAATGTACTTAGCATGTTGTGCCTGCATTCTGATTCTTGCCTAGATTGTAATGGACACGTGTGTAAAACACTTTTGAAGGTGGTACTGAATATGAGCTAACGCCATACAATGCAGTCGGGTTATCACGTAAGCGTCTGTCAGAGTTAACTGACGTATGGTGTTTAAGACACCTGGGATCTCGGAGTAACCCCATAGACTTCAGGGCATTCAAGACAAACACCTCATACGTTAGTTGATTTGAACACGGCATCAGAGCGTAAACTATGGTACCTCAGGGTTGTCAGATCAGCCCCCCCTAATTTAAGACAAAATATCAGTTTACCCAACTTTAGAGAGCTGGTAGCATTATGGTTGTCAACTTTATTTAGCTTAGAAAAACTGTTGATAAATCCCCCATCTGGGTAATATTTCCTGCATCATCCTCTCCACAATACCTTCACAAGGACTTAATCAAATGTATTTATATAGCCCTTCTTACATCAGCTGATATCTCAAAGTCCTATACAGAAACCCAGCTTAAAACCCCTAACAATGCAGGTGTAGAAGCACGGTGGCTAGAAAAACTCCCTAGGAAGGCCGAGACCTAGAGAGGAACCAGGCTATGAGGGGTGGCCTCTTATGGCTGTGCCGGGTGGAGATTTAACAGAACATGGCCAAGATATTCATAAATGACCAGCATGGTCAAATAATAATAATCACAGTAGTTGTCGAGGGTGCAGCATGTCAGCACCTCAGGAGTAAATGTCAGTTGGCTTTTCATAGCCGATCATTAAGAGTATCTCTAATGGATTGATCTACATATTACAACTGTTTAGCTTTCGTGCTACGGTTAAGCTAGGCTTGTATTTGGGGAGGTGACAACAATTGGCTTTTTGATTTGTTAATTGTAAACTACTTGTCACGTGTACTCCGTAACAAGTACAAAGATTTGTCACATGCTAAGTGGCCAAACTAAATTAAGATCAGGCAATGGGCGCAGTGAATGGGATTAGGAGTTCTTTCTTGACGAACATTGCTGCCATATTTTCCAAACTAGATTAACATGGCTCCCTTGTACCACATCACTGGTGAGCACATTGTAAAACAAGTCTAGCTGTTAGACTAGATGATAGCATTAACATTTATATATTTTACAAGCAAAGGTGGAATAAAGTTGTGAAGACCTTTATTTCTCATCAGTACAAAACATTGTTTAGATGCTTTTCAGACAACGCGGTTTAGAGTCGTTTGTTTGCGTCATACGTTCTGTTTCAATGCTACGCTGCAGTGATAACAAACATGTGATGCTACGCGCCAGAATCTCCCATAAGTGTTCATTTGGGTGGAGATCTGGTGACAGACCGCATACTGCTCACATCATTTTTAAGCTCAAACCATTGTGACCACTCATTACCTATGGATGGGGGCATAGCCACGGTAGCCAAAGTAAATGGCCTGCCAAACATGATAGGTTGCTAAATACTCAGGAACCACACCTGTGGAATAACACTTGTTTAGGCCCAAAAACAACAAGTTACCCATTAATGATGAGATTCCACCGGGGTCGGGAGTCACGGTCCTCATTGGGGGTGGCCCAGCAGTGGTCAAGCACCAGCGCTATCTTGGGGTCAGAGGACCTGGTCAGCTCCACCTCAAAGTGCAGAGGCTGTCTCAGGTACCTCGCCACTGGATAGTCCTCCTCCTGGTGGAACGTGTTATACGAGGCGTCTGGAACACAGAACGAGACAACCGGTGGGCACAAAACAGCGAGGTACCATCTCACCTTGTCCATTAAGAAACACTCGTTTATCATATCCTGTTGTGCCCCGATTAACACAAGCCATTTATAGCAAACCCCCCCCCCCCACCAGAGGCTTCTGACAAATTCCCAAATCAGCTCTTCACCGTTACTCCATAGCCACACCTGTAGATCTCAGAACGCAAGAGTAATATATCATAAGGCTTACATTTTGGGGAATGGTTTTGTAACGGACACCTTCCAAGATCCTATATTCCAGTTCATCAGGAGTGATTAGAATTTAGAGGCTAGGTTGAAATTCTGAATTTGTACACGCTTACCCTGAGCGAGTTTCATTCTGACCATTAGTCGACCCGTCCCAGTCTCGGCAAAAGGCTCGTTATCACGCGGCCTGGTGAGGAAGGCCAATGTGCGAGTGATGTTGACCACATAGTAGCAGGAAACCTTTAACCTAAAAAGAGGGATGTAGGGGAAACGTCAAGCAGTGGAGTGGACACACTGGTAGTAGAGGCACATTTCCCTGTATACAAAGTATTGAGCAATTGGTGAAGAAAAAAAACATAAAATTGTGATGCGTAATGCACTTACTGATATTCCTCCTCTGAAGACGTCGTGCCATTCAGCTTCACCTCAAGTTCTTCTGGCAAGGAGATTTCGTTCTCATACAGCATGACATTGTTGATAAACTATGTAGTAGAGGGGAATTGAATTATTACAGCCTGCAGAAGCAAATAGTCAGTAGTAATACACAGTACCCATCACCTCAGGGTAATAGTCATTTTACCTTCCTGGTGGTGCCACAGGAGTTGACAGTGAAGTGGAAGTAGGCGAAGCGATCGTCGCTGTAGGTGGGACCACAGGCGGGGTCGCTCAGGGTCAGCTGACCGGGGTTCAGACTGGGAGCAGACTCCACCTTGACCGCCAGCGCAGTCATCGTTCCGTTAGAGAAACACTCTTGGGGGTGGGGGAGCAAAAGACAGGTTCTGTATTTGTTACACTTCATTGAGCACAGTAGAACCAATGGAATAGCACCAAAAGTGCAAACCATGCCCATCTGGCACTACTATCAGACTCAGTATTTGCAAAGAACCCAGGTTTGGTAACCATGTCAAACGACTATTTATCGGAAGTAATTGTTTGAGAACCAACCAGTCAGCGTTTTGAGGAAGCTGCAAGCCAGGGAAAACTGTTTGATGGTCATGTTGTTGTAAGGATTCAACAGAGCCAAATCCAGTCTGCTCCTGACAGAGGACGGGTGAACCGACTGGGAACCAATGGGAGAGTTCATTAGTCCAATATTGTATGCATGTATACAGGGTAAGGAAAGCGAGGCTAGCTGCTGCAATTTAGGTTAACATGTTTTGGGAGAGCATCGTACCTCAAACACTGCGTCCGGCGAAGAGAAGGGCAACGTGATGGTGAAGTCTGTGTCACCCTCTGTCAAATACTGTTGCGCAAGCTCATGGTTAAGCAGCCGCTTGCCAACCAAGACCACGAAAAAGGGCTCTTGGTTCCTGTAGTCCACAGTGATGTGAAAGTTCTCCTGATCACAGTTGCCAGTGACTGAGGGTGGCACTACAAGGACAAACAGGGTTGTGTTCATTAAGCACAAAAAACAGGAAGGTACTACTTGAACTTGTCCAAGGAGAAAACCTTGTTTTCAGAATAAACACGATCCTGGCAAACCACGAACAGTACACTGGGTCCAAATACTCTAAAGCTTAACATTGTCTTTGTAGAGAGACCGCATAGGAAAAACCTACAGTATGGCTAGTTGGGCTTTCACTGCAATCATTAACGAGAGGAAGCCATTCAACAGTAGTTTGGCGTAGTCCAGAGACATACCAATGTCCAGCAGTACAGCGTCCACAACGGCAGAGTGAGAGAAAGGAGCGTACTCTGGAAAGACGACCAGGCCGTAGATCAGCTGAAGAGTGAAGGTTGTGACACCTTGTTCCGCCCTTCTCTGTAGTGAAGTTAAAAGCATTGGTCAATTGATAGCATTATTGTTGTAACAGAACTCTATTCAACATCAAGTGACAACTAAGTACATATGGGGACTATTAAAACAAACTATATACTTGAAGTAATGTTGCCCTCATTCCTCTAAATCAAGCACTACTGGCAAGTGACTGCATACAACTGCCAAAATAATGGAAACACTTGAGTAAATGAGGGATACAAAGTACACTTGCGCCATTATTTATATTTTGTTGGTGGCCCACTTATTAGGGCATGTACAAATCACTGCGTGTGGCTTTGCATTTAACAGAAACACACCTCCTTAAAGACCACCGGGTCTGAGAAGGGCACCTCCATCCTGAAGCTCTTCAAGGTGTTGTCCAGGGATCTCTGCTCCTGAACATTGAAGCCTCTGGCGTTGCACTCTGCAACAGTTAGCACCATGGTGGGAAAGGTGACGTTCAGCAGCTCCACATCAAGGTTGAAGGTCCCCAACTCAAGCACAAACACTGCCTGCTCAGGAACTGTGTCTAAGGGTGTGTCTGTTCATTGGCAAACAGAGGGAAACATTTTGAAATGCGCTACAATTGAAGTCGAAAATTGACATTTGTTATTGCCTCCCCGTTTTAGTACATTTTCTTCTGTTTTGTGCCTAATGAACAACCCAGGCATCCCAAATTACCATAGGCACTATTTAACTAAACCAGACTCACAGTTGCGAACTTGTGGAGGCCTAGCCATCGGAGGTGTTGTGATAGGGTAGAGGACTTTGTAGCTGGTGTCCTCGTGTGCGACCTCCTCGATCCACAGCAACTCAAGCATGGGCTCAATGGTGTAAGTGACAAAGTACTGGTCATCCTGAATATGGCTCTGTAAAGGGAGACGAGTGATGCATTCAGGCTGTAATACACAAGTGGAGTGCAAAAGCAGCTAAATGTTCCTTACAAGCCAGAATGTTACTCTACCGGTTATCTGTGTGGTTTGTCCTTCAGCCGCTTGTAATTTAAGACAATATCTGTTTACCCGACTTTAGAGATCTGGTAGGCATATGGTTGTCAACATGCATTTCCGGCGGTGTGTATTTTCAAAGCAACCGACACAAAGTAAACACTTGCACAATATGTAAACAGTAGCCGAGTGTAACCGAACGTTGCTTGCATTCAGTTGAGTGGCAAAGCTACCGGCTCCCTAAAAAGTCAGGTAAACAATACTTTAGTGTGGATATTTGGTCTCAAATTTCAAGCGGCTGAAGGACAATGTTAAATGTCATTTTATGCAACGATCACACAATTTTGCAATCCAATGTGTCAGGCTGTATACACACACACCCAACAATCCATTGTATATTAGCCTGATTAAGCAGACAATTGCTCAATAACAAACATTTTACACAAGACAACGTTTCTAGGAGTTTACCCATGAGAGATGGCAAAGGGTTACTGCAAAGCACTGTCAACTGCTGCAGTAAAAAGGGCTCAACAAATAAGATTTAGAAATTAAACAGGAACATTTTACTCATCCAATGCTGACCTTGAAATAGCCGCCAACCGCCCCCACCGGAATTTCAACAATAATATGAGCCTCTGTGACTAAAACCGAGTAGTTTCTGGCAGCCATTTCCTCAGTGTCCAGCCTCTTAGCGTCAATTCCCATGTACACTTCCAACATGGTGAAGGCATCAGAGGAGAAAAGTGGGTCTATGTGCTTGGGCATGTACCAGGTGATCACTTCTGGAGTAAAGGCCACTGCCCCTGCAGTGAAACAAGCCAAGTGCACATCATAACAGAACATTTTAACTGAAAACAAAATGTGCCATTATTTGGAAAAAGTTCATTCCAAAACATTTTACCAACTGAACACAAATCAAAGTCTAGTCTGGAGCCAATTAAGAACTGGGTTCATAGGATCTTAATTTGCTAAGTTAGTCCATTATTTCACTCAACCTGGTGTTGGACAAACAGCCGTGGAATCTACTCGAGTTACCAGCCACTTTTGCTCAAAGAAGGTTGAGGTTGAGAGCACCCGCATCGGAACCCCAGCTACCTGTTCAGGGGGCAACCACACCAGGGCCGTGTTCAGTAGGGCACACCGTATTACCAATATGTTGCAGAGTTCAGGTAGGGCTACCGTTTCCCCCCAAAAATTCCCTACTGAACATGACCCAGTTCATGGAGGAAGTGGAGAAAGTCAGCTTACATTCTGGAGGTATGTCTCCTCTGCATTATGAGGGCTTCTTAACACCAGCCGTGTGGGAGTGTTGGCTATTGCATAGCCCTTTCTTTGGACCTCATCCACACTCATGACCTTCTTGCTAGGACTAAAGACGACTGCTGTCATTTTGTATCCTGCAGCAACAGCCTGTCTCAGGAAATGGAAACAGGAATTAAACAAATTGTCAACAAATGCACATTTTGTTTAGCGCCATCCTGTAGTGAAATTACAGAAACATGGCTACCTCAATTCCTCTCCGGAAGTTGCCGCTCCTTGCTTTCGGGCCTCCAGTGGGCTGTTCAGGGACGGTTTGGATGTCTGGAAGAGTCCTTCTGACAGACACCTAGAGAAGAAAGGCCATTATTCCCTATGCATTTTCTCCCTCCCATACAATATGAAATCAAGGGCCAGTTCTCAATCTGTCCACTCGCCTCCTTAAATGAAGGAGTATTGAATTGAGAGAGTCAAGACCCTCTACGTTGTGTCACAGAAGCAGAAGAAATGAAACACTGGACAGTTGTAGCTCTAGACAGATCATTTATACAGGCAGTACAACAAGCTCGACTGTAAACCTGTCCTTTGGGGCATGCTCCGCTCACTTGCCTCCATGTAGTTGCGGTCGCACAGAATCTCTCGGGAGGTCCAGGGGGTGTAGCTACAGGTTTTGCCCACTCTATACACAGGGTCTTCATTCATGTGGTTTCCTGGCAGCCTGAACTGCATGACCAAGCTGAACATCTGATCATCCTAAAATGAAGGGGGAAGGGAAAAAAATAAAGCCTTTCATTATATAGCAGAAAACAAATTATTCAGTTGACCTTCATGACCTATAGACTGTGGCAAAATTGCCTATATGAATGCAGCTGCCACTGTATTGAAGCCACACTACAGGAGAAGAGCTCAGTAGTACACATCACTGCAGTCTGTATCAGAAAGTTGGCTGGCCCTCTGAAAGCCCTCCATAAATTTCTGCTGTACCTTACGTCATCGTTAACTTACAGGTAAGAGATAGCAGACCCAGGGGTGGTAAAACTGCTTAAATGTTTCTGACACTGTACTTCTAATAACCTCCATGCTCTAAAATTGTATAAATTACCAACTCAGGCTTATTGAGGACCTTTTTACTGAAGAATGCATTTGTTTTCAATTATTAAATTTTCATCTAGTGATGCAAATATTGACTTGTATATTTGTGTATACAGGGCTCATCTGTAAAAGAGCCTGGCCTCAGCATGACTCCAAGTCAAAGGTTAAATAAAATGACGTTGCTACATTATGGGTTGCAAATGCAGTGACACTGAAAGGCAAACTGTCCATTTGAAGTTCAAGGAAACACTACAGTGCTTAGGGTTACCATGTTTTGGGAAAAGCAGTTTTGAAGAGAAGCAAAAAACATGGCATTCCCCATGGGGTCAATTTTAAAGCTGAATCCACACTGAGTAGCAAGGCCAGGCGTCAGGTTTATGATTTGTGTGTCATCTGGAAGGGATGGAGATGGTGTGAACACAATAGTTTACAAACAATATCAATCCATGAATTAGGAAAGGAGAATCAGAAGACAAACTCACTGAAGACAGCATCAACCTCTTTAAAAAGAGGAGCGACACTCAAACGAATAACGTTACCAAGGCATTCAGCGTTGAGGTCATCTGGAATGGGAAAGGTTAGTTAAAAACCAAAAGATATATATATTGTCAAACGCTTAGTGCTTGAACTTGCAGGGTGAAAAATGCATACTTATAGAAGGTTTCTGTTGTGCTTGTATGCCCACAGCTGCCAACAATAGGCAAAACCTGTAAGGCATTTGACAAATTATTATGATTGATTAAAAGGAGGAAGAACACAATTCAAATGTTTGCGTCGCATAAGACTCTTCTAGGCCTGCTACTACTTACCCTGAGCTAAGGAAAGGAACCATTGTAGAACAGAATTGTTTTGATAAAATACACAGCTCCAGAATCTAATATTTGACCCAAGGTGTGCAGCCTACAGTCCAGGGGTATTCAACTTTTACCCTATGACAAAGGCGTCCCACACTCAGTCACCTGAACCCCAAAGGGCTGCACATTTTCTTTTTATTCCCCTAGCCCTACAAAGCTGATTCAAATAATCAACTAATCATCAAGCTTTGTTAATGTGAATCAGCTGTGAAGTGTTAGGACAAAAACCAAAATGCACACCAAGTTTGGGAAACGCTCCCCTGCCCTACGAGCCTGCTGGTTTTCTGTTCTAACTGATAATGACTTGCACCCACCTGGTGTCCCAGGTCTAGATCAGTCCCCGATGACAGGAAAACAATGGAGAAATGCAGTGGAACTGGCTTTGAGACCCAGAGGTGAGTTTGAGGGCTATAGCTGTTCCTGCTCCTCACATTTCACTGTTTGCCACTGGCGTAATTGAATGAGGGCTTATGCTGGATGTAACCGGTGTGAAATGGCTAGCTAGTTTGGGGGGTAGTGCACTGATAGCGTTTCAATCGGTGACGTCACTCGCTCTGAGACCTTGAAGTAGTTGTTCCCCTTACTCTGCAAGGGCCGTGGCTTTTGTGGAGCGATGGGTAACTGTTGTATATGTGTGCAAAGGGTCACTGGTTCGGGCCAGAAGTAAAACTGTTACATGGGCACCATTTAATTTGTCATCGATCGCTAGACCAGATGTTTTTCTTTTCCCCCTACCTTTTCATTATGCAGACATAAGCAGAGTTGACACCATCAAGGTGCCGATGTTTACTTTCGACACTAGTTATTTTTCTCCAGTTTCGTCCGACGAACAGAGTGTAGTGGTAAAATAAAACGGGATAGATTTTTTAATGAAGTCCTAAGCATCACTCCAGTCAAAACAATCTCTGCGAACGTTCGATTCCAATATATGTAGTTCTGTCTATGGAATACATACAAAAATGTTGTTAAAAAAATAGATATGTATAAAATATACTTGTCTGTACAGGTAAATGTAGGAAATTCAAAATGCACAAAAATATGTTTTGTAATGTCTAAAATAAAATATATGTGTATAATATACACTTGTCTAAAGAAATGCAGAAGCAATAAGCATTGTAAATGATGATAGAACACATCAAATTAATGTGAACATGACACAAAGGAGAGATTTAATTAAAAGATCATCTTTTAATACTTTTTTATGCTGAAGATTTTTAAAGCTGAAAAAATCTATGTATGGCAAATCCACTCTGGGCAAATGGCCTCTTGAACAAAAATAAAAAATAGTTAACATCCTTGCTATTTCAGCCACTTGCTATGTTAAAGAAAAATCTCAGTTAATGATGAATGGATACAATTTGGAAGGATTTTCCAGAGTCATACCTCAGTAGGGTAGAGTGTCAGGTGGCACAACCATTGGTGCCATGAGGTCAAAGTGTGAAGGAGGGAGCAAGCCAGAGCTGTCTAGGAAGGAGTCCAGGCCCATGGCTTGGAGGCTTTGAGTTGGTCCCATCATTGTAATGCATTGTAGGGCATATGCTGCCCCATAGAACTGCTGGTAGTGGGAAAGGTGTTAGCAGGAGACCACCAGGGACATCTATGATCGGCTGACAGTCTTGGTTAAACCACATGTATTCTAAAGCAATATTCACCTGCTTTCATAGAGTAAGGATTCACTCCTTCGGGGACACTGCCAGTGTTCCCCTGATATCCATATGTCCCCATCGGTGGAGGTGGTGGTACACACTTGTTCTGTAAAAAACATCAACACATTTTCCAAATTGTTAGTAATATTATCACAGTTAAAATACAATGGTTGTTCACTGTTTTTAATTTCATTGAATTTAAGTGTGTACCTCAGCCTTGGGCTCAGTTTTGTTAACCCATCTGTGCAGAGTTGGATCCCGGACAATCTGAGGAAGAAGATATTAGCAATGTGAAGCAAGCCACAATAGTTTTTTTTTAAATCCACTCAATTGTCTCTACATAGAATATAGTGTTAATAACCAGTTCCGTACAGATCTGTCTTTGTCCTCAGGTAGATGAACCTCCTTCTTATTAACTCTTCCACTCCCAAAGACCCAGCTGAGCCAGCCTCCACTGTTATTGTGAACAGCAGGGGTCTCGGGCTCAGCCACCGGCCGGCTGCCAGTCTGGCACTGAGGGTTGGCCTCGGAGTGTTCCGGCTTGGTGATGGACATCATAGCAGGATGCTCAACATATCGAAGTCGGACATCTGTAATAAGTGGGAGAAGTCAGGCCACTCTGCTTATGTCACCATACAGAACAATTACTAGCTGACATGTAGAAACGTCTCGCTGTGATACTCTGTTACAACCCAATCTTAACCTACACGCAGTCACAGGGATAACTGGGAGGTTACTCCAGGACTCTGCGATCACAATGTTTTGGTTGCAAAATCAACAATTCCCTGCATATTATGCGAGGGCTTACAAATTTGACCAATCACCAAACTATTTCTGCATAAAATAGTCACATCATCACAATATTATCGCATAGAACTGACCCATTACCACAGTATAAAAAGAGGGTTCGCAATTCCAACCAATCACCGCACATTTACTGCATAATATGGTTCAATCAAGCCACACGTCAACACAGTTTTTTCCCCTTGTCAGCACATTTTTGCAACAAATTGGACAAAAATGCATATTGCTATGCAAAATGTCATAATTGTTGCTGCAAAATCTAGCATATTCATCCGCAAATATCCAAAAAAATCCATGCGAAATGCTAAATGACTAAAATGTCAAAGTAAAATGGAGCTAAACCTGTTTTATGTAGAAAATGCATGAAAGTATTACAGATATACACACTCACATGAGCCATACATTTAACCTATCACAGCTAATTCTCACGCTATCACAATGGTCATTTCTTTACTAATTAGGTAAGTTTAAGTGACCTCTTCTCTTGGAATAGAAATCCACAGGTGGAGTACACGCTCCACCATCCCATTTACACAGTGGTGCTACTATGGGGATGATGGGAGGTGGTTGTGGATGATTGTGTCCATTCTTCACAGGGACACTGGTTGTGAGGAAGATCTCCTCCCTCTCTGCAGGGACACAAGCCTTTGGGACGATCCACTCCCTGTGCGCAGGGACGATGGCCTTCAGGAGGATCAACTCCCTCTGTGCAGGGATGAGGCCTGATGCTCTGAGGATCTTCTCCTTTCGCACAGTGACAGTAGTTGTTGGAAGAATCCCCTCCCTCTGTGCAGAGACACTGTCTGTGAGGAGGATGTCCTCCCTCTCTTCAGGGATGAGGCCTGATGCTCGGAGGATCTCCTCCCTCTGCGCAGTGATGCTAGCTGCTGGGAGAACCCCCTCCCTCTGTGCAGGGACACTGGCTGTTTCGAGGATCCCCTCCCTCTCAGCAGAGACACTTGCCTTTGGGACAATCCCCTCCCTGTGCGCAGGGACGATGGCCTTCAGGAGGATCAACTCCCTCTGTGCAGGGATGAGGCCTGATGCTCTGAGGATCTTCTTCTGCGCAGTGATAGAAGATGCTGGAAGAATCCCTTCCCTCTGTGACGGGATGAGGCCTAATGCTAGGAAAATCTCCTCCCTTTGCGCAATGATGCTAGCTGCTGAAAGAATCCCCTCCCTCTGTGACGGGATGAGATCTGATGCACAGAGGATCTCCGTCTTCTTTGCAATGATTATATCTGCTGGGAGAACCCCCTCCATCTGTGCAGGGACACTGGCTGTTTGGAGGATCCCCTCCCTCTGTGCAGGGACACCGGCTGTTTGGAGGATGCCCTCCCTCTGTACAGGGATAAGGCCTGATGTTCGGAGGATCTCCTCTCTCTGTGCAGTGATGCTAGCTGCTGAGAGAATCCCCTCCCTCTGTACAGGGACACTGTCTGTTTGGAGGATCCCCTCCCTCTGTGACGAGATGAGGCCTGATGCTTGAAGGATCTCCTCCCTCTGCACCGCAACTTCGGCTGCTGTGATGATCTGCAGGTATAATATAGAGCATATAGTCATTCCATAAAAAACTCAACCACTTGGAATCTATAACATCATTGACACATACACTGAGTGTATTAAACATTAAGAACACCTTCTCTTTCTGTGACATAGACTAATCAGGTGAAAGCTATTGATGTTAATTGTTAAATCTTCTTCTCAGTGTAGATGAAGGGGAGGAGACAAGTTAAAGATTGATTTTTAGACAATTGAGACATGGATTGTGTATGTGTGTCATTCAGAGGGTGAATGGGCAAGACCAAAGATTTAAATCCCTTTGAACAGAGTATGGTAGTAGGTGCCAGGCGCACCGGTTTGTGTCAAGAACTGCCATGCTGTTGGGTTTTCCCGCTCTACAGTTTTCCCTGAGTATCAACAATGGTCCACCACCAAGGGGGAGGGCAACTCAATAGGAAGGTGTTCTTAATGTTTTGTTCACTCAGTGTAGATCAATCCCTAGCATAGACTTTAATTTGTATGTGTACTGATACTGTAAATACACAAATTATGTTAATGTTATCTACAATATATTATAATACCGTGAGCCTCCCTTATGTAAAGGCATTTCCTCCTACAATTTTGAGCTGATTTTCTTTACCTTAGCAATATTTTGTATCTTTGTTAATTTTCACATTTATTGTGTTTGGAATGACACTGTTACTACAGGAGATGACGCTATCATAAAGTATTTGATGTAAGTATGTAGGATAATTACCCATAATGCTCACTGACTGAACATTCAAAATTAACATGGCAATTATTGACGCATTCACATGCTGTCGGAAACTTGGAACCTCAGAGTAGCCTAACAATTATTTACATGGCCCCAGGTACATTTGAAACCAAATGATTTTTTCTGTGAGAAATCAATAATAGATGCACACATAGGATAACAGTCAGCAATTGACAGTGAGCAATGAGCAAGATAAGCATAGATGGGAAGTTGACAATAGCTTATTATTAGTGTAAATAAATTGTATTTCTATGGTTGCAGTCCTCAAAGATTGCATTGAATTGAATTAATCAGATCCAATGATTTACTGCCTGTAGGGTGGGGTACCGCTAGTCATCATTATTATAATCACCATCTCAATCATTATCACCATACCATCATAGACTTATTCTTCTGTATCTGAGACTCATCTGACACTACCTTAGTCATGGCAGTCTACAACTCAATACACTGCCCCTGCATGGTGTTCAGCGTCCCCTGCATGTGTTTAATCGAATGCTTAACATCATTCAGCAGGATCTGAATCTCAAGCCTGCAAGAAATCAGGCGGTTCAACATACTGAGATGACGAGAGGCTTCAGACCATGCCCATTGGACCATCTTTAGGATTCTTTCTCACTTAACACCAATCTTATTAGGAATGTAACTTTGTGCAGAAGATGTTACTATAGTGTTATTTAGAAGGAAAAAAGTGTACTTTGTCAGGCGCCAAAAGGATGACGGGATATCTCCCTGCTCCAGTGAGCTCTGCTGGCAGGTCTTGCTCACTGTTGGAGGAACGGGAGCCAAATTAGAGGAAACATATCTATGGTTGTTCAGCAATGAAACATTCATGGCATAATAGGGATTGTCCTTCCATGTGAAAAGAATAACACCTTGGGTTTACTTTCTCACTTTTAGATAATGTAATACAATCTTTAAACCCATCAGAAGTATAGTGCTTACCTCCATGAAAATATTGGTCCATGTTATTTATGGCTGCATAATGTTGACCACTAGTTCCAACTTGTGATGAGAAGGTCTTGATGAAACGTTCAAGTCAACATTTTGTTAGACATTTCAGAGATAGCATTAACAATTGTACATGAGACAGTGCTTCCAGATATTGAGGTATCTTCCTTCTGAGATATGTAAAAAATATATATATATATATATATATGGTGTGTGTATGTAACGGATGTGAAATGGCTAGCTAGTTAGCGGGTACGCGCTAGTAGCGTTTCAATCAGTTACGTCACTTGCTCTGAAACCTAGAAGTAGTGTTGCCCCTTGCTCTGCAAGGGCTGCGGCTTTTGTGGAGCGATGGGTAACGATGCTTCGTGGGTGTCAGTTGTTGATATGTGCAGAGGGTCCCTGGTTCGCGCCCGTGTCGGGGCGAGGGGACGGTTTAAAGTTATACTGTTACATCAACTTGCCTACTTGGTTAAATAAAGGTGAAATAAAAATATCAACTGAGCTACGAAGAAGCACGTCGACGTCACTAGAATAATGACAAGCAATTTTAACGGATTCTAAAGGGAATCATAGAATTCCAAACTCATTTCTATGGCAACACAGTTGTCAATTTTGTAAACAATCATTTTCGAACGTGTGTTGCCAAGAGACATCTAACCGACGTTCTATGGAACGTTTTCTGTGCGAAAACAAGTTCAGTTTGCGGCTGACAACAAACTTGTTTGATTTTTGACACCTGAGATAGAACAATCGACTGGAAAATGCCTGGGTGCTTTTGTAACAGTATAACTTTACGTCGTCCCCTCGCCCCGACACGGGCGCGAACCAGGTACCCTCTGCACACATCGACAACAGTCACCCACGAAGCAGCGTTACCCATCGCTCCACAAAAGCCGCGGCTCTTGCAGAGCAAGGGGCAACACTACTTAAGTCTCAAAGCAAGTGACGTAACTGATTGAAATGCTACTAGCGCGTACCCGCTAACTAGCTAGCCATTTCACATCCGTTACACTTTTCAAGACTGGCGGAGAGAGTGCGTGGACGTCGGCGGCCTACTGTGTCGACAGGTTGTTCAAATTCATTTGTGGCTTGTTTTTCTTGTCTTTTTCTGTTTTGCAGGGTTCGTGATTGCCGACAGGTGGACAGCGACTTCAAAGAGGGTATGTGGAGTTTAAAACTCTTATTTTACTACATTTAACAATGCCATTATAATTTGCGAAATGTTGTGTATTTCTATAATTCAGACTTGGCAAAAATTCTTGTGCTCGAGATGTTGTAGGTAGGTAGCTAGCTTGCTAGATAACATTAACTTTAGTAACTGTTACTAAGCGATTGACTTTTGCTTCCTAGCTAGCTAGTATTAGCAATCTTGCTACGTTTTATGTCCTAACAATTGTTTATTTTATATTCTAATGTTCCTCATTTCAGAAACAACTGTCCTGGATGAGGTCCATTTGGATGTGCCATTGGATGATGTGCCAGATGTTCCAATGCTGCTAAGTCCTCCTTGATGTCCAGAATGCTGCTATCATCCTTGAGGATGTGCCAGATGTGCAGACTATCCTTGAGGTACAATTTTCTGAAAGTTTGGTGTTTTATGTTTGAAAAATATCCCAGATATTCAAGTTGTGTCTCTTTGACATGAAACAAATATCTTGTCTGCTTTCTGCTTTAGAAGGCCACTGGCAATTGTCAGTTGATTCCGATTAGGTTCAGCCCCCTGTACTGTGGGCCTGTTGTGATCAGGGTAAGAGACCCCCCCACACGCAGTCACATCACGGTTACTATGTTTACAGTTTCCAACATTAATGTATTGTAATGTGCAGAACAATGCCGGTCCGGTGGTTAAAGCTTGGAGAACTTTCCAGTTCATCAGCCCCATCATCACCTACATGCGTGGGGGATCCCAGGTATGTGTCTTTGCAACTTCCTAATCTACATTGTCAGTCATTTGATCTTGATGGAAATGTGTCACAGCGATTGCTGAAGTGGTTTTGTTGATGTTGTCTTGTTGTTTATCTCAACAGCAGGTGGTGGTGAGGATGCACCACGTTAGTAGGGTGAGAGGCCTGGAGACTCAACTGGTGTGGGCCATCTCCAAGGAGACAGCCAGGCTTAGTCCAAAGGGCATCCCCTACTGTGCCACCAAAGTGCAGTCCATCACTTGGATCCAGGTAACACGTAAATACTACTGAAATATTATTACATTTGATTTTTCTTCACTTATTCCATTTGAACTTAACATGTATTCTCTCTCTGTAAGCGTGTGGCTGGCAGGGTGACCCACTATGCGTCTCACCTCTGCCACGAGACGTCTGTGGACGTGACGCTTGGCTGCTACCAGGTAAATAAACGATTTCCTATGTATATAGACTAGACATTACTGGGCATTTTTGCATTAGATTTGGTGTGTTTTCTAATATTGTGTGTGTGGTAAACAGGTGTGTTGTGTGTTTTGAGCAGCAGACTGATGTCTCAGTGGTGTACGCCACTCTCCACATGGGGCTGGATGGGCTTCTCTCCTCTTCAGCGTGGTCGGAGGCTGCCTCCTTCTCTACGCCCACCACTCAGCAGTTCACTGACCCAGAGCCTGATGGCCACAACTGCTATAAGGTCAGACGTTACACACACATACTATTGACTAGGAGCATTAAGATCCTTCCATTGACCGATTGTTTGTTATGTCATTGGTCACTGATTTTGAATGCTTGTTTTGTTGTCATAGGGTTGGGAGGAGGACCTGCTGCCTGAGGAGAGGGAGGTTCCTCTGCTAAAGTGAGTTCCTCTAAATGTCTGTGTAGTCTGGGCTTGTCAGATGCTGAAGGATAGTGGTCATAATGCTGTTATCCCCCATTGACTCTAATGGTTGACATGCTCCATTCCCTCCCTTTCACAGCCTCTACCTTACCACCAAGAGAGTGGAGGACATCGCCCTGAGGCTCGTCTCCCTGCGCCAGGCCTTCACTGTGAGTGGACCCACTTTTCTTTTTCTCTCTGTGACTTCTTGTTCTGTCTCCTAGAGGAAGATGCCTCACCCTAAATCTTCCCCCTTCCCTAGACCCTGCTTGGTTCCACCCTGAGCAGGAACCATCTGTTTGTGGCGGGAAAGGTCCTCCTGGGCGCACTGGTTCAGGCCAACCACATGGTAACTCACTAATTCATTCTCTTTCAAGGGAAAGAGAGCGTCCCTGAGGGGAAATGTGTTCTGTTCACTAAGATGCTCTTTTCTTTGTCATAGGACGGGGCCAAGTTCATCCGTACTTATAACGACTTTGTGGACTACCTGAGTGACCCCTCCAAGCGGAATGACATTGAGAGGGAGCTGGCTGAGGCAAAGGTGAGTTCAATCACTCTTTCAAGTCTCACTGAGTTCTTGCACGTGCATGTCTTTTATACATCACAGTAGCTGATCTATATGAAATCATTCCTATTTTCTCCAAACGTGTTTTCTTGTCCTAGATCCATCATGTGAACATGATAGATGTCGTTTTTGAGCTGGTGCTGTTTGGGATGATGACAGCTCAGAAGTCCCTGAGGGTGGTAAGTAGCATCTCACTGGTACATGTTTTGATATCTATTAGCAGTTTCACTTAAATTCCTCTTCTCTTCTATCCTCTCCTCTTTTCTCCTCCTTTGTTTCTTTTAGCACCCCGGTGGGTTTGTGGAGCATCTGTACGCTCTCCTGTACTCCTTCCTGCCCACAGCTGCCAACATGGAGCCAGAGGCCGACAGATACCTGCTGCTGCTCAATGTAAGAGTCAAGAGGTTACTTCCTGTTTACTTCCATATTCTTAGTGTACTTCCTTATTTATGGTTAACCAGGTTCCAATGTCATTTTAGGGGGAGTATTTCTAATTGTTTCTCTCCTCTTGATAAGCTAGTAACTCAGAGCCATTTTCTATGTGTTGTGTGGTGTTCTCTTCAGGGCGGGCTGATGGCTCTGCTAGATGACATGTTTGGCCAGCAGCTGGCCTGGTACTTTAACCCAGAGTCTCTGGTCACGGAGCTCTCCAGCCTCCTGGAGTACCACTTGGAGAACCTCATGGCCAGCATGTAGTCCTACTGCAGGGACCATACTCCTTTCTCCTTCTCTCTCTCTTTTGAAGGAATTAAGGACTTGAAGTGCTTTGTTGATCCCTGATTAGTTAACACCCATTAATTTAATGTATTCTCTTGTTTTCTCTCCCTACAGGATTCTTGTGACACTTTGCCACCCAAGAGGGATCCAGACACCAATGCACTACATTACTTTGCACTGAATTTGACATTTTTAAATAAAATAAGTTGTAGTTCAAAAACATTTTTGTTTCCGTCTTTTCATCTATTTGATTTTATGACCATTTCCTCTTCCTAGAGGTATAATGCTAATATTAGATTATTACATGAACAATGATGCTTTATTATCTGCATATGGAAATAAAAAAACAATGTTTAGTTGATTTACAGATACTACAGGCCCACACTTTTTATGGTTTTGTACTGTGGTTTGTGATACTGTACTATTTAAAAACATGTAGGACTACATACACTGAGTGCACAAAACATTAGGAACGTCTTCCTAACATTGAGTTGCACACCCTTTTTCCCTCAGAACAGCCTCAATTCGTCGGGGCATGGACTCTACAGGCTGCACTAAGCGTTCCACAAGGATGCTGGCCCATGTTGTGTCAAGTTGACTGGACGTCCTTTGCGTGGTGGACCATTTTTGATACACATGGGAAACTGTTGAGCATGAAAAAAACAGCAGTGTTGCAGTTCTTGACACACTTAACCCGGTGCGCCTGGCACCTACTACCATACCCCGTTCAAAGGCACTTAAATCTTTTGTCTTGTCGAATCACCCTCTGAATGACACACAATCCATGTCTCAATTCTCTCAAGGTTTTAAAATCTTTCTTTAACTCCCCTTCATCTACACTGATTGAAGGGGATTCAACAAGTGACATCAATAAGGGGTCATAGCTTTCACTTGGTCAGTCTGTCATGGAAAGAGCATGTGTCCTCAATGTTTTATATTATCAGTGTGTGTAGTAACCTGGTACAGTATAACGTTTACCACTAGAGAGGGTAATTGCTTCAGTCTTGAATATTACTTCTCCCTATCCCTACATTAACAGTCTGCCATTGTAGACTCCGGTAACTCGGGTATCTTAGTTTTTTATATTGGCCATTAATGTCTGAACCATTTACCATCTTTCCCACTGAAACCAGTAATGTTAGCGTTCATGTGAGAGAGGGTATAGTAGTGCATACTGACCACTAGTTGGATCATAGTGTGGGTGGTGGAGTTCATGCAGGAACACAGAGGGTAGAGGCATTCTCCATCACAGTAGAAGGCAGACTAACAGGTAGGAGCCAATACCCAGTCCTAACGGAGAGAAATACCATAAAAATCGAATGACAAGATTAGATGAATGACTAGAATAGACTCTTTCAATGAGAAATAAATGATAAAGAATCCAAAGAACATACTCTACAATGCACATCCTACACAAATGCCTTGCTTCCCTAAAAATACTGTGTGTTACAGCAAATAAGATGGTAAAATGTTAGCTCATGATTATCTATTCAGTACAATGAGTAGTTAAGAGATAGAATCTCACCTTCCAGCCTTGTTCACTGAATCTCACATATAATTCATGTCTCTTACAAGCCAGACGCCCACACATGGCTGTGATCTGAAAGGGACCAAAAAATATGTTATGAACCAGGAAAGACTAATGTAAACTTTGGATGCATTGGATGAAATGTAAACTCAACTTAAGTCATTTTGTAATTGGGATGAACTATCCCTTTAAATTGTGTATAAAACAAGTTTAACTACAAGACGAAAAACCAGTGTTGTCCCCTGACCTTGTATGTATACTGGGCAAGGGCAGGTCGTATTTGGGCTTCTTCTTATGGGGGTTGGGTTTCAGGGCGCCTGGGGGGCGACAAGGGGCCTGGCTGACCCTGAAGATGTTGGTTAGATGAGTACTTGAAGGGTTATATCTATGTTTTGGAATGTTGGATGTTGATTTTGGGAGGCTTCCATCATGGAAAAATTTTCTGTGCCATTTCCTGGGCATTTCATTACCTCCGCGTTCTAAGTTTTGCGCGTTCTAAGTTCTGCGCAACCCAGCGCTTGGAAAAATCAATGGTACAAAACCTAAGATATTGATCTTGTATGAGGTGCGTAACGGGCTGCAGGGAAGTCAGGCACAGGAGAGCAGAACTGGGTAATAACCGAAGCAGTTTAATGAGGAAAAAACCAACGGCTCCCAGAACAACAAAATATGGGTTGAAATAATCCATCGCAAACCAGTCTGAAGTGCACATACACTTTACAACAAACAATTCCACACACAGACATGGGGGGAACAGAGGGTTATTTACACGTCAAGTAATGAGGGAATGTAAACCAGGTGTGTGGGAAAACAAGACAAAACAAATGGAAAATGATAGGTGGATTGGCGATTGCTAGAAGACCGGTGACGTTGAACGCCGCCCGAACAAGGAGAGGAACCGACTTCGGCGGAAGTCGTGACAGTACCCCCCTCCCTTGACGCGGGGCTCCAGCAGCACGCCGACACTGGCCTCGGGGACGACCAAGAAGGCGAGGTGCAGGGCGATCCGGAAGGAGACGGTGGAACTCCTGCATGATTGAATTGTCCAACACATCCTCCACCAGAACCCAGCATCTCTCCTCCGGACCTTACCCCTCCCACTCCACGAGTTACTGAAGGCCCCTCGCCCGATGCCTCGAATCCAGTATGGAGCGAACGGCATACACCGGGTCCCCCTCGATGTCCAGAGGGGGCACAGGAACCACCCGCACCTCAGACCCCTGGAGCGGACCAGCCACCACCGGCCTGAGGAGACACACATGGATTGAGGGGTTAATACGGTAATCGAGTGGGAGCTGTAACCTGTAACACACCTCGTTCAGTCTCCCCAGGACTTTAAACGGCCCCACAAACCGCGGACCCAGCTTCCGGCAGGGCAGGCGGAGGGGAAGGTTTCGGGTCGAGAGCCAGACCTGGCACCGGGACCTCACTGCGGTGACGGTCTGCGCTGGCTTTCTGGCGCAGCATGCTTCTGATGCCAAGGAGCCAGAACCGGCTGATTCCCCAGTACGCACTGGAAGGGGGAGAGGTTAGTGGAGGAGTGGCGAAGCGAGTTCTGGGCCATCTCTGCCCAGGGCACGAACGCCGCCCCCACCCCCGGCCGGTCCTGGCAACAAGACCGCAGAAACCTACCCACATCCTGGTTAACTCTCTCCACCTGCCCGTTACTCTCGGGGTGAAAACCTGAGGTAGGCCGATCGAGACCCCCAGATGCTCCATGAACGCTCTCCAGACCCTCGACGTGAACTGGGGACCTCGGTCAGACACTGTATCCTCAGCCACCCCGTAGTGCCGGAAGACATGAGTGAACAAGGCCTCGGCAGTCTGTAGGGCCGTAGGGAGAACGGGCAGAGGAAGGAGACGGCAGGACTTGGAGAAACGGTCCACCCTGACCAGGATCGTGGTGTTACCCTGTGAGGGGGAGATCTGTGAGAAAATCTATCGACAGGTGAGACTATGGCTGTTGTGGAACGGGTAAGGGGTGTAACTTACCTCTGGGCAGGTGCCTTGGAGCCTTACACTGGGCGCACACCGAGCAGGAGGAAACATAAACCCTCACGTCCTTAGCCAAGGTGGGCCACCAGTACTTCCCAATCAAACAGCGCACTGTCTGACCGATACCTGGATGACCAGAGGAGGGTGACGTGTGAGCCCAATAGGTCAGAAGGTCACGGACAGCAGACGGAACGTACAGACGCCCAGCGGGACAGTGGGAAGGAGCGGGCCCTGCCCATAACGCCTGCTCAATGTCCGCGTCCAGCTCCCATACTACCAGCGCCACCAGGCAGGAGGCCGGGAGTATGGGGGTGGGTTCCATGGGCCGCTCCTCTGTGTCATACAGCCAGGACAGTGCGTCTGCCTTGACATTCTGGGAACCTGGTCTGTACAAAAGGTTGAAAACAAAACGGGTGAAAAACATGGCCCACCTTGCCTGGCGAGGATTCAGTCTCCTCGCTGCCCGGATGTACTCCAGATTGCAGTGGTCAGTCCAGATGAGAAAAGGGTGTTTTTCCCCCTCAAGCCAATGTCTCCACGCCTTCAAAGCCTTGATGACAGCCAACAGCTCCCGGTCCCCCACGTCATAGTTTCGCTCCGCCGGGCTGAGCTTCTTCGAGAAGAAGGCACAAGGGTGGAGCTTCGGTGGCGTACCCGAGCGCTGAGAGAGCACGGCTCCTATCCCAGCCTTGGTCCACCTCCACTGTGAACGCCAAAGAGGGATCCGGATGGGCCAGCACGGGATCCGAGGTAAACAGAGCCCTTAGGTGACCAAAAGCCCTGTCCGCCTCAGCCGACCACTGCAGACGTACCGGGCCCCCATTCAGCAGTGAGGTAATGGGAGCCGCTACCTGACCACAGCCCCGGATAAACCTCCGGTAGTAATTGTCAAACCCTAGAAACCGCTGCACCTCCTTTACCATGGTGGGAGTCGGCCAATTACGCACGTCTGAAATGTGGTCACTCTCCATCTCCACCCCTGAGGTGGAAATGCGGTACCCTAGGAAGGAGACAGACTGCTGGAAGAACAGGCATTTCTCAGCCTTGACGTACACTCGTCTCCACTCGTCTCCCTCCCGGAAACGCAACAGGTTGTAAGCGCTCCTGAGATCTAGTTTGGTGAGAAGCGCTCCTGAGATCTAGTTTGGTGAAGAAGCGCACCCCGTGCATTGACTCAATCGCTGTGGCTATGAGAGGTAGCGAGTAACTGTACTTCACAGTGATCTGGTTTAGGGCTCAATAGGCAATACACAGGCGCAGACCTCCCTCCTTCTTCTTCACAAAAAAATCAACTTGAGGATGCGGGTGAAGTGGAGGACCGAATGTACCCCTTATGCAGATATTCGGAGACAAATGTTTCCATAGCCGCCGCCTGTGACAGGGGATACACGTGACTCCTGGGAAGTGCAGCGTCTACCAGGAGATGTATCGCACAATCCCTGCAACGATGGGGTGGTAATTGAGTTGCCTTCTTTTTGGAGAAGGTGAGAGCCAAATCGGAATATTCGGGGAGATTGCGCACGGTGGAGACCTGGTCTGGAGTTTCCACCGTAGTAGCACAAACGGAAACCCCTAGACACCTCCCCGCGACCATCCCGTGAGAGCCATTCGTTGCCATGAAACAGTGGGGTCATGACAGGCTAACCAGGGTAGGTCTAGCACCACGGGTAATGCAGGAGAGTCAATGAGGAAGAGACTGAGCGGAAAGGGTGGCCTCCCTAATCAACCCTGACCATATTGGTTGACTAAGGCGTGAACTGGGAAGGGCATAGCCACTGGAACAATGGGGATCCCTAAACTATAGGCAAATGATCTGTCTATAAAATTCCCAGTCGCGCCTGAATCGATGAACGTTTTATGCTGGGAAAGCGGGGAAAACTCAGGAAAAGTAACATACAAAAACATGTGTGCAACAGAGGGCTCTGGGTAAGAATGGTGTTTGGGCTGCAAACCCGAGGTCGGTACACTTATGACAACATCCAGCTCAATTGCAGGGCGCGAAATTCAAAATCTTTTTTTTTTATATATTTAACTTTCACACATTAACAAGTCCAATACAGCATTTGAAAGATAAACATCTTGTGAATCCAGCCAACGTGTCCGATTTTTAAAATGTTTTACAGCGAAAACACCACGTATATTTATGTTAGTTCACCACCAAATACAAAAGAGGACAGACATTTTTCACAGCACAGGTAGCATGCACAAAGCCAACCTAACTAACCAAGATCCAACCAAACAAACCTATAAATAACTTCCTCAGATGACAGTCCTATAACATGTTACACAATAAATCTATGTTGTGTTCGAAAAATGTGCATATTTGAGCTATAAATCAGTTTTACATTGATGCTACCATCATAGCTACAGTCAGAAATAGCACGGGAGTAGCCAGAGTAAATACAGACACCAACGTCAACTACCTAATTACTCATCATAAAACATTTCAGAAAAATATATGGTGTATAGCAAAATGAAAGACAAAGATCTTGTGAATACAGCCAATATTTCCGATTTTTTAAGTGTTTTACAGCGAAAACACAATATATCGTTATATTAGCTTACTGCAATAGCTAACACACAACAGCATTGTTTCCAAGTAATCGGTAGTGATAGCACAGTTCGACAGATATATGAAATAGCATCCCAAATTGGGTCCTTATCTTTGTTGATCTTCCATCAGAATGTTGTAAAGGGGTCCATTGTCCAGAACCGTCTTTGTTTGGATCCAGAACAAACTATTTCCCTCTTGAATTAGCAAACACACTGGCCGTGCGGCGCTAACCTCTCCTTCTTGAACAAATTCTTCCAACGCATCACGTCTAAAGTCCCGAATAAATTTCAATAATATAATTAAACTATATTGAAAAAACATACTTTAGGATGATATTGTGACATGTATCAAATAAAATCGAAGCCGGAGATCATATTCACCTATAACGACGATTTTCCAGGAGGCAATTCCAGGTCCAACTTCGCGCCTTCGAAAAAATAAAATAATGGCGGACCTCTCACTCCAAGAGGATGTATTCAATCCCAGAACGAGATAATCAAGTCATTTCTGCTCTCACTTCCGCTTGACACCCAGGGGAAGGTGTATGACGTGTTTCTATAGTCCCAAGTGACATGCCCTTTTATAGACAAGCTCTTGAAAAAAGATTTCCTATCCGGAAATCTCACTTCCGGATAGGAAATGGGCTGCAGAAAGAGTTCTGGTTCACTTAGAGAAATAATTCAAACGGTTTAAGAAACTAGAGAGTGTTTTCTATCCAATAGTAATGATAATATGCATATTGTACGAGCAAGAATTGAGTAGGAGGCCGTTTGAAATGGCCACCTCTTTCCAGGTTACTCAATGCTGCCCCTTCAGCCATAACAGGTTAATACAGTTGTATTCCAGCCACTAGGGGGTACTCTGGTGAAGCCCATGGGAAATAAATAAATATAGTTTAAGTGAATCGGGAAGAGTACGAATGAAAAACTAAAGAAAGACTGTAAACGGCCGTTACCTGTGCTAACATTATTCAAAGTGAGGTAAACCGTAGTTTTTGCGTTGTAGTTTATACGATAAGCTCATTGGAAGGGTAACATACACAGGATGTACATAAATGGGCATGAACACATGACACAGAAAATAAAATATTGACAATTAGAAATTCAAAATGCATCTAAATATATTTAGTTCTGTCTATGGAATACATTAAAAAATTAGTTAAAAAAAATATATATGTATAAAATATACTTGTCTGTACAGTAAGTAAATGAATCCTACAGACGAAGAACCATATATGTGACAATTTTTCCATTTTAAGATAATCAGTTATTTTTATATTATTCATTGTGTGTACCACATTAGGTGTTTTATGGTTGACAAATAATTCACCATATCCATATCTTCCAACAACAATTGATATTTTTTTGTTATTTCAAAAAATAGTAGCACGCTTGTATGAAGGTGTGGTTATTTACAGGCAATTTGTTATATGCTATGGAGGTGCATTTGTTACTTTTTGTCAAAATAATTGTTCTGACAGCAATTTTTTCCCCGACAGAAAAGGAAGTCAAAGCGGACACCTACGAAGATGGCATCTCAGGTAAGCAGCACTGGGCTGTATTGACGTATCCTCAAACAATGACATGTGCTGCTTTAGATTGAACGGTCATATCTCAGTTATTGTTTTCTTTACTTTCAGAGAGCGAGCTGACCAAGGGGGTCGAAAATGTAGATATTGCCAGATGTTCACTGTGTGAGGACCAGGCCGTGGAAGATTTATTGCTGGCAAAGTGTCCCTAACCAGAGGTAATTAAACTGTTCTGTGTTATTTTTCTCCATCTCTGCCTGTCTTGTTGTACATGGAATCTGTCTCACATGCATGAATTTAAAAAAAAACTTACGATGTCAGCTGCTAATTTTCATATTTACAGCCATTTTCACTGGACTATCTGTTGCTGCTAAGTCTTGGGTTAGCCTTGCAATAACCAAGTGGTGAGACACCTATTGGCATTATCTTCTATTGTTTGTCCTCATGGGTCTGTTTTTCAGCTTAAAGTACTCTGTAGCCACTCACGTCATCCCTCTCCCCCTAAATCCTCTAGGTTATATCAGCTGTTTTGTTGAACCTCTCCCGCATCTGAACTGGCTGACAGAGGGCACAGCCTGATCATAGGTGAGATGTCACTTGGTTGAGTCAACAGGAAGTATTATTAAAGAGATGCTTTACATTGAAACCCCAGAGTTAATGATCCAAGGTCAGTTTTGCATTTCACCTCCTGATTTAAGATGACTGACCGTGTTAGACATTAAAAAAACAAGGCTTAATCATGCTTTCTCGTCTGCAGGTATGTTTTGATGTGAGAGGAATCCAGTCCCGACAGCGCAATTGTGATGAACTGAGAGAATATTAGGGTAGCACTGTCATTCATGAATCATGTGCTATCTGCCGCTGTTCTTACCTCTCTACCCACCTCATCTTCTAATGCACACCATATGTGCATTGAAGTACAGATTTGCCTACCAGTTTTTTTTAACTAGGCAAGTCAGATAAGAATGACGGCCTAAGAACTGCCTTGTTCAGGGACAGAAGGACAGACCTTGTCGGCTCGGGGATTCGATCTTGCAACCTTCCGGTTACTAGTCCACCTGCCCGCCCAAGATTGAACTTGTATTTATAATATTACAATTAAAATGCACTTCTTTCAATAAAGCGTTTCACATTCTCCACTGGTTAAAATACTACCCTGTGTCCGTCCTCTGATTAATGGAGTTAAATGTGCATAGGTTTTTTTCTCTCTGTATATATAAATTACAGATCAATCATGTTTAGTCTATTGTATAGTTACAATGTGTAATCATTGATATCCCAGGAGCAGTAAACACTGTTGAAGTGTATAATTGTAATACATGCAGACACCGCATCATTTAAATAATGGCGTTTGATATGACTGAAAAATACTGTCTCAGTCATACCTGAACCGCACCTTTATTTGCCAAGGAAGAGTACATGATCGGTGAATATATTCAATGTACAGACTACAGTACATGTGTATATAGGACTTGCATCCTTGGCACATTAAAGTTATATTCTACTCTAGGCTTCATTAATGCCATTCAGACTTGAGGTTCATAGACTGGTATGAATATTAGTTAAGAACTTTACGTTTTAGGGTCCATACCCAGATCGGCTACATAGTTATGTTTAACCCGACACAATAAGCAAGTAAATAGTTAGCTAGCTATGTTACTTCAGCTGCATTGCAAGGCAAGCTTACACAATTGTGCAGTCAATGCGTTTGTCTCTACATTAACACATTCCTCTCAAATTGTACATTTGCTTGACTCGTTAAGACGTCAGCCATCTTCGCTGAGCGCCACAAGGCAACGGTGGCTCGCGTCAAAATTCGTCATCACAAAGCCTTGGGACCCAAATGCATTATGAGTGCTGTCGTGGCAATTTCCTGTATTACCAAATGAGGAGAGTTACAAACCACACACCAGTCAGAGTTATACTTAAACTTCTCCCTTTAATAATATTAGCTTTACCAAAGCCCTGTGACTTTCAACAATTCACTATCTATGAATTGTTGAGAGTTCCAACATATTGGCAACTGAGATCTTTTATAGCAAAGATATACCCCTCTCATCTTACATGACTAACCACAGATCTTAGGAAAACTTCACAAAGGGCCTTTTACTTGAGAAAGGAGTATCCCTTAGCCAGATTGCATTTGCTATAAATTATCGCTCATTTTGGTCTCTAAAACGAGGTTCTAATCTCATTCCTGGTACTTCATAGTACCAAAACATTACCTCATCCAAGGCATAACTCAATATACTAAGGAGCATCAAAAGTCGTACTATAAATTCTCAGACAACACAAAGATTCCTTGATGCCCTTCCAGACTCCCTCTGCCTACCCAAGGACGTCAGAGGACAAAAATCAATTAACCACCTAACTGAGGCACTCAATTTAACCTTGCGCAATACCCTAGATGCAGTCGCACCCCTAAAAACTACAAACGTTTGTCATAAGAAACTAGCTCCCTGGTATACAGAAAATACCCGAGCTCTGAAGCAAGCTTCCAGAAAATTGGAACGGAACTGGCGCCACACCAAACTGGAAGTCTTCCGACTAGCTTGGAAAGACAGTACCGTGCAGTATATAACCCGGACGACGCTGGGCCAATTGTGCGCCGCCCTGTGAGACTCCCGATCACGGCCGGTTGTGATACAGCCCGGGATCGAACCAGGGTCGGTAGTGATGCCTCTAACACTGAGCTGCAGTGCCTTAGAATGCTGCAACACTTGGGAGCCGACAGTCGTTGTTCTGTTGGAAGGTGAACCTTAGGACCTCAGACCGGTGCTGACCGCTTAAACAGGTTTTCAACAAGGACCTCTCTGTACTTTGTTCCCGTTCGTCTTTGCCTCGATCTTGACTAGTCTCCCAGTCCCTGCCGCTGAAAATCATTCCCCAGCATGATGCTGCCACCACCATGCTTCACCGTAGGGATGCTGCCAGGTTTCCTCCAGACATGACGCTTGGCATTCAGGCCAAAGAGTTTAATCTTGGTTTCATCAGACCAGAGAATCTTGTTTCTCATCTGAGAATCCTTTAGGTGCCTTTTTGGCAAACGCCAACCGGGCTGTCATGTGCCTTTTACTGAGGAGTGGCTTCCGTCTGGCCACTCTACCATAAAGGACTGATTGGTGGAGTGCTGCAGAGATGGTTGTCCTTCTGGAAGGTTCTCTCATTTCCACAGAGAAACTCTAGAGCTCTGTCAGAGTGGCCATTGGGTTCTTGGTCACCTCCCTGACCAAAGCCCTTCTCCCCCGCTTTCTCAGTTTGAATGATGGAGCCCACTGTTCTTGGGGAACTTCAATGCTGCACACATTTGTTGGTACCCTTCCCCACCTCTGTACCTCGACACAATCATATTTCAGAGCTCTACAGACAATTTCTTTGACCTCATGGCTTAGTTTTTGCTCTGACATGCACTGTCAACTGGGGGACCTTACATAGACAGGAGTGCCTCTCCAAATCATGTCCAATCAATTGAATCTACCACAGGTGGACTCCAATCAAGTTGTAGAAACATCTCAAGGATGATCAATGGAATCGGGATACACCTGAGCTCAATTTCAAGTCTCATAGCAAAGGGTCTGAATACTTATGTAAATAAGATATTTTGTTTTTTCTTTCAAACACATTTCTAAAAACCTGTTTTTGATTTGTCATTCTGGGGTATTGTGTGTAGATTGTTGATCATTTAAAAAATATATTTTATCCATTTTTAAGGCTGTAGCGTAACAAAATGTGGAAAAAGGGGTCTGAATACTTTCCAAAGGCCCAGTACAAGACAAAGGTTTGGACACACATACTCATTCAAGGGGTTTATTTATTTATTTATTATTCTCTACATTTGTCGAATAATAGTGAAGACAAACTATGAAATAACACATATGGAATTATGCAGTAACCCAAAAAAGTGTTAACACAAGTCAAAATATATTTTCTATTTGAGATTATTCAAAGTAGACACTTTTTGCCTTGATGTAAGCTTTGCACACTATTGGCATTCTCTCAACCAGCTCACCTGGAATGCATTTAAATTAACAGGTGTGTCTTGTTAAAAGTTAATTTGTGGAATTTCTTTCCTTCTTAATAATGTGTTTAAGCCAATCTGTTGTGTTGTGACAAGGTAGGGGTGGTAAACAGAAGATAGACCTCTTTGATAAAAGACCAGGTCAGTCAATATGGAAAATGTCAAGAACTTTGAAAGTTTCTAAAAGTGCAGTCGCAAAAACCATCAAACGCTATGATAAAACTGGCTTTCATGAGGACCACCACAGGAAAGGATGACCCAGAGTTACCTCTGCTACAGAGGATAAGTTCATTAGAGTTACCAGCCTCAGAAACTGCAGCCCAAATATATGCTTCACAGAGTTCAAGTAACAGACACATTTCAACATCAACTCTTCAGAGGAGACTGCATGAATCAGGCATTCGTGGTCAAATAGCAATAAAGAAACCAATACTAAAAGGACACCAATAAGAAGAAGACACTTACTTGGGCCAAGAAACACGAGCAATGGACATTCGACCGTTGGAAATCTGTCTTTGGTCTGATGAGTCCAAAATTTTGGATTCCAACCGCCATGTCTTTGTGAGATGCAGAGTAGGTGGACGGATTATCCCTACATGTGTGGTTCCCACCGTGAAGCATGGAGGAGGAGGTGTGATGGTGCTTTGCTGGTGACACTGTCAGTGATTTATTTAGAATTCAAGGCACACTTAACAAGCATTGCTAACACAGGATTCTGCAGCAATATGCCATCCCATCTGGTTTGCGCTTAGTAGGACTATCATTTGTTTTTCAACAGGACAATGACCCAAAACACTCCAGACTTTGTAAGGTCTATTTGACCACGAAGGAGAGTGATGGAGTGCTGCATCAGATGACTTGGCCTCCCCAATCACCCGACCTCAACCTAATTGAGATGGTTTGGGATGAGTTGGACCGCAGAGTGAAGAAATAGCAGCCAACTAGTGCACAGCATATGTGGGAACTCCTTCAAGACTGTTGGAAAAGCCTTGCAGGTGAAGCTGGGTGAGAGAAGGCCAAGAATGTGCAAAGCTGTGAAGGCAAAGGGTGGCTACATTTGAAGAGTCTAAAATATATTTGGATTTATTTAACACTTCTTTGGGTTACTACATTATTCCATATGGGTTATTTCATAGTTGTGATGTCTTCACTATTATTCTACAATGTAGAAAATAGTAAAAATAAAGAAAAACCCTTGACTGGTACTGTATATATTTTCCATTATTTCCCCCTAATCCTACCACCCATCCCTGAATTGGAGTAAACTAATGAACAATGTTGTGTCTGGACTGTCATTAAATCAAATAATTTCTCTGTAATTATGTGATTAAACTAATCATGTAAACTTTAACTAGGAAGTCGTGGCACCATGGGAAAATGTTTATAGAGTCTATTTCTCGAATCGACTCTTCAGATATTTTCATATCGAGTACAGTCTTGTATTAATGTATTATTCTTACCTCATCAGTTCTCATTACTGAACGTCGCAAAACCTTGGATATCTGCACGAACCCTAGCATAAATTATCAGCAATACATTACGCTACTGACCTAGTCAAAGCTTCCTCTGGAATCTCACCGTACAGCTGTAGTTACTGAACTCAACCTGCAGATTTGAGTAGGAGGAAGCAGCTGCAGGCAAGGTTTGACAGGTGTGTACTTGCCAAGAGACCAAAGAAACTCAGACCACACCAAGCCAACTCAGATTTGGCTTCTGCCAGCAATTCTGCATGAGCAACCCCCCCCCCCCCCCCCCCCAAAAAAAGCAAAGTCAACAGGTGTAGTGCCCCTTTAAAAACACCTGGAAATTTAAGTAGCAAAGTGATTTACATTGCAAGAGAAAGTTGTCAAATATTTGGCATAATGTCAGAAGCCAAGGGGAAATGTACACATTTCATTCCCCTGGTTAGTTCGTCACAGGATGCATTGGCAATGTGAAAGGGGCAACCCTCCTACTTTCACTGGGAATACTGTTGTGCACCTCTTTGAGAAAGCCTTAAAGTGCACGGCAGAAGGCCTTGATGCCATGTACCTGGGTCACCAAGACTGTCAAGTCTTAAAGTTATTAGAACATTTAGGTATTGTGTCAGTGTTATCGCTGGTCCTGAAATGTTGGAAAGAGCTGAACCAGTGTTTAAATGTTGATAGAATTGTATTACTTTATTGAACAATAGCTTCACTGCCATGACCAAGTGTCAGTGTCCCAACTACTTCTGTTGAGGGGGCACACCATTTGCCAAGTTAACCCTGGACTAGCTAGCTCATTACTCAGCACCACGTTAGTGCTGGTACACTGAACTTGACATGATAATTGCCTCAAATAGGTATTAAGAGTTTATTGAACAAAATTAGTTCTTAACTTCTTGTCAAAAGGGGGGCGCTGTTTTCACTTTGGAAAGAAATTGTGCTTTAAACAGCCTCGTACTCTATTCTAGATCATACAATATGCATATTATTACTATTGGATAGGAAACACTAAATTTTCTGAAACTGTTTGAATTATATCTGTGCGTAAAACAGCACTCATTTGGCAGCAGACTTCCATATAGAAAGTGAAAAATCTGAAAACGAGGCTCTGTTTCATGTCCTGCCTATTCAACTGGCTGTTATTTATCGATATGCATGCACTTCATACGCCTTCCACTAGATGTCAACAGGCAGTGGAAGGTGGAATGGGGTGTCTAGCTTGATCTGAGGTCGAATAAGAGCTTTTGGAGTGACAGGTCCGGTATTTTATTTGTCCTCGAAGGCGTGCAGAGGAGCTCGACATTGTCTTCTGAAAAGCGTTCGGTATACACGGCGAATATCTCCGGCTCTGATTTGATACATATATCATAAAGTAGGTTCTCAACCGAGTTTTATCAGTTTATTCAACATTTATTGGGACTTTGAGTTTTCCGTTCTTTGCGCCAAGAGGATGGGAATGTTAGCAACCTTGGCTAGGATTGTGGCGCGAATTCGACAGAAGAAATGAACATTCTAAAACCAAACGATTTATTCTGGAAATAGGACTCCTTGTACAACATTGATGAAAGCTCAGCAAAAGAAAGAAAACATGTTATTTTGCATTTCTGTGGATTATGTAGAATCCAACAGGGCGGAGATTATGTGAGCGTCTCAATGTATTTTGTAGTAAAGTTAGATTTTTAAAACTAACACAGCAGTTGCATTAAGAACCAGTGTATCTTTCATTTGCAATACAAGTAATTTTATGTAAAGTTTATTATGAGTTCTTTGGTCAGATTAGGTGAGTGTCCAAAATATCTCCGGACATTCTGGGAAAATGTTGCTACATATTCAATGTATAACAACGATTTGCAGCTCTAAATATGCACATTTTCAAACAAAACATAAATTTATCGTATAACATGTTACAAGACTCATCTGATGAAGTTGTTTCTTGGTTAGTGACTAATTCTCTATTTTGTGTAAGCTACCTATGCGGTAGAAACATGGTGAAAAGATGCAGGTGTGTGTTTGTATTTCTATTAGCTAACCACAATAGCCATAGTGTTTGCTGTAAAACATTTTAAAAATCGGAAATGATGGCTGGATTCACAAGATGTTTCAGCTTTCATTTGCTGTATTGGACTTCTGATTAAAAAGAAAATTATAATATCCCTGTCCCATTAGGCTAGGCTATGCTAGTCAGCTTTTTTGATGAGGAGGATCCCAGATCTGGGAGAGAGAAGCGGTAGAGGTTTTAAAATGCTGATTTAACCAATCTGAATTTACATTTAAAATTGTACAATGAAGCAAAAACAAATAAAAGGAATACTTTTATTACATTTTTTTAAACAAAGTTAAATGAGCCAGACAGAAGAATAGGTCCAGATGAGATCTGCAGATGGCTGATGTCTGCAGCTCTGCGACCTAGAACAAGATCATACAAAGGGTCAGGAGGACAGGATGAAGTTCATACTAAATGTGGCTAACCTTACAGGGCCATTGGAGGCTAGAAATCTCAAGAGGGGTAGAGTTATGAACATACTTCTTGAGCCAGTTGGTTTGAGAGGCTCTGCGTTCCTAAGGGGGCTTGCACACTGGCCAGAGCAGATGCCATCAGGTTTGGTGGTGTCGCAGAGGACTGCATCACAATGAACAAAGATCTATGGAGAGGAGAGTTATTGTATATATATATATATATATATATATATATATATATTTTTTTTTTTTTAAATGACTCAAGCTAGAAGAATGTAGGCCCTTCAGAGCAACTGGTCTAAATTACCTGTTCTTTCAGGACCGTCCCATCCGTGATGAAGGTGAACATCTTGACTGAGAAGCGTTTGATGTGAGTGGGTACATGAACCCTGACGTCTGCAACAACTGGATGGAAGACTAGGATGTAGCGGTCATCAAGATTCTCACAACTGAGGGAAACAAGAGAATACATTTGCTTTAAATGTTAGGCAACAGAACACCAATTTCTTGGTTAAGTTCAAGTAGTCCCTCCCCGTTTGGTGTGTAGTGACTGACCCTGGGTTCTAATCATTTTCAGCCTGGCTACCACTCCACATCACTCCAGCCAAAGGCCGTCCACACAATGGAGTGAGATTGATATAGCAGAAATAATTCAGGGTTCATAAAAATCAAAAAAAAAAAAAAAAGTTGTCCTCAGTCAACTATATTCATTTTCATTAAACTTAATGTGTAAATATTTATGAACATAAGATTCAACAACTGAGAGAAACTGAACAAGTTCCACAGACATGTGACTAACAGAAATGGAATAATGTGTCCCTGAACAAAGGGGGGGTCAAAAATAGCAGTCAGTATCTGGTGTGGCCACCAGCTGCATTAAGTACTCCATCACCTCATGGACTGCACCAGATTTGCCAGTTCTTGCTGTAAAATATTAACCCACTCTTCCACCAAGGCCCTCACCCGCCGAGCCAACCGGTCCCAGACGTGCTCCGTCCTCGTCGCTGGCCATGGCAGAACTGACATTCGTCTTGCAGGAAAACACACAGTACGAGCAATATGGCATTGTCATGTCAGGATGAGCCTGCAGGAAGGGTGCCACATGAGGGAGGAGGATGTCTTCCCTGTAATGCACAGCATTGTCGTCAATCTCACAAGCTCAGTCTGATGATGCTGTGACACCGCCCCAGACCATGACGGCCCCTCCACCGCCAAATCTATCCCGCTCCAGAGTACAGGCCTCAGTGTAACGCTCATTCCAGTGACAATAAACGCGAATCTGACCATCACCCCTGGTGAGACAAAACCGCGACTCGGCAGTGAAAAGCACCCTTTGCCTGTCCTGTCTGATCCAGCGACAGTGGGTTTGTGCCCATAGGCGACGTAGTTGCCGGTGATGTCTGGTGAGGACCTGCCTTACAACAGGCCTATTGCAAACACTGAGCACTGATGGAGGGATTGTGCGTTCTTGGAGTAAAAATCAGGCAGTGGTTGCCATCCTGTCCCACACGTGTAATGTTGGGATGTACCAATCCTGGGCAGGTGTTACACGTGGTCTGCCACTGCGAGGACGATCAGCTGTCCGTCCTGTAGCACTGTCTTGGTCGTCTCACAGCACGGACATCGCAATTTATTGCCCTGGCAATGTTTGCAGTCCTCATGCCTCCTTGCAGCATGCCTAAGGCACGTTCACATAGCTGAGCAGGGACCCTGGGAATCTTTCTTGGTGTTTTCCAGAGTCAGTAGAAAGTCCTCTAGTGGCCTAAGTTTCCATAATGGTCCCCTTAATTGTCTACCGTATGTAAGCGTCTTAACCGTTCCACTGGTGCATGTTCACTAATTGTTTATGGTTCAATGAACAAGCAGGGGAAAGTGTTTAAACCCTTTGCAATGAAGTTCTGTGAAGTTATGGATTTTTACACATTCTTTGAAAGACAGGTCCCATTTTCAGGACCGTTTACTTTTTTGCCCAGCAAACTGCTGGCAACAAGAAATTAAGACAAGTAGACCCTTAATGTTTAAATCCTAGTAAATGTCACTTGGTTATCCTGCCCAAGACAAGTCTTCAAGTTTGTATATCAAAAGTCATGCTAGCTACCCGTCCACAATGAGGTCCCAGCTAGGTAGAGTGGTCCTGTCCTCATGTAGAGTTGCCCAGCAGTTCTCCAAGACCAGTGCAAGCCGAGGGTCAGTAGACCGCATCAGCTCCACCTCAAAATACAGAGGCTGTTTCAAGTACTTCACCACTGGGTAGTCCTCAGTTTGGTAGAATAAGTCATAAGAAACCTCTGAAAACAGAAATCAAATTGTCACATGAGCCAAATACAAGAGGTATTCTTGCAAGTAATTAAAAGCGGTTTTAAAAATACCTACAAAAGAAATAAGTAGCAAATAATTAAAGAGCAGCAGTAAAATAACAGCGAGGCTATATACAGATACAGAGTCAATGTACATGGGCACTGAAGTTGGACTTTAATTTCCCTCACCAACTTTAAACATCTGCCATCTGAGCAGCTAACCGATCGCTGCACATAGTCCATCTGTAAACAGCCCACCTCATCCCCTTACCGTTTTTATTTATTTTTCTGCACACCAGTAGCTCTACTTGCACATGATCATCTGATGATTTCACTCGTGTTAATCTGCTAAATTGTAATTATTCGCTCCTATGGCCTATTGCCTACCTCATGCCTTTTGCACACAATGTATATAGACTAATTTTTCCCCCTACTGTGTTATTGACTTGTTTATTGTTTACTCCATGTGTAACTCTGTGTTGTTGTCTGTTCACAGTGCTATGCTTTATCTTGGCCAGGTCGCAGTTGTAAATGAGAACTTGTTCTCAACTAGCCTACCTGGTTAAATAAAATAAAAAGTCAAGGTAATACATACAAGTAGAGTTATTAAAGTGACTATGCATAGATATAGCAGCAGTGTAAAGGGGGAATGCAAAAAGTCAGGGCAGCCATGTGATTAGATGTTAATGAAATAGGAAACCCTACCCCCCCCCCCAGCCATAAGATTTAAGACAACCATGGTTGGAAAAATATAGCCTACTTAAGTTTAGGTTCAAGGTAAAAATGTAACCTCAACATTTAGTGAATAGAACACCCATATTCAGACAGGGTTGCACCCAAACTAGTCTAGTTTTACCCTGGGCTTGTCTCATTTGGACCACTAGCTGTCCCACTCCAGGATCAGCCTTAGGGTCGCTGTTCCTTGGCGTAGTGCGGAATGCCATGGTGTCAGCGTCGTTGAGCAGGTAGTAGCAGGAGACTGTGTGCCTGAAAGAAGCAGTTAAACCAGTGAGGGATACGCATATGACTGAGGGGCGGTCAAAACCTAGTGGCACATTCTTACCGATAGTCTGGATTGATTAGACCTTTCCTACTTTGATGTTTGCCCATGCTGTGGTGAATGGCGATTTCATTCTCGTACACCATGACATTGTCAAAGAACTACAAAGCGAGGGAAGGCCTATTAGAGCTGCAAACTTATCAGTACAAGTACAGCATTAGACAAGTAATTTACAGTACAGAAAGGTAAAGTCTAGACACCTGAGCCTGTGTCAGCACAGGAGTGCTAACATTGGCGCAAATAACCACTGCAATTAAACTGGGTCACAGCTCAGCACTCCTAATCTGAGACACTTTACAACTACGGGCCCAGAAACAGTCTTACTGTTCTGGTGGTGCCACAGGAGTTGAGGCTGAAGGAGAAGAAGGCAAAGCGGTCATTGCTGAAGACAGGTTTACATGACTGGTCACTCAAGGTCAGGTATTCAGGGTTTAGGTTGCGAACAGATTCCACCTTCACTGCCAGTGCAGTCACTGTGCCATTGGAGTAGCACTCTGAAATAAAAGCAAAGTGTTCAACAAAGCAAGTGTAGAAAAGGTAATGTACCCTTACCCAATTCAACATGCTGTTAATGTAATATTTAATCAGCTCTTTATAACTTTCTAGTAGTCTTAGTCAAGTATAAAGCATATGACTCAATTTAAAACAAACCAGTCATGATTAAGGGGAAGTAGCAGGCAAGCGAGAGGTCGTTGAGTTGCCACATGTTAGGGGTCTCCAAGAGCAACAAGTCTACTCTGGCTCTGATAGAGTCAGACTGCACCATCTTAAAAAAACAAATAATTCAGGGGTAGGCAAGTACAATATAACAGCTGGACAAGATTAAACTGATGGTCAGGAACAGTCAATGCTACTTGGCCCCGGAAATGTACAAATCTGGAAACTGGGTCTGACAACCCCTGGCTTATTAGGTAGTTCAATGAAGTCAGCTGATCCACATGAATCACCATTGTTACAGACATTTGGCTTACAAGGGTAGTGTAGTGGCATTAGAGCTACAAGTAAACATGAGCCGACAGCTCATACCTCAAAAACTGTATCAGGAGCGGTGTACGGCACTACGATACTGACGTGAGTGCTGTTGTCAGTGGGACTATACAGCTCAATGTCTAGCTCCCGCCATGAACCAGCATGAAGCATCATGATTTGGAAGTTGTCCCCTTGGCTCCCATATTTCACAGAAATGTAGAAATTTTCCTGGTCGCAGAATCCGGTGGTGGTGGGAGGAACTAAAGGGGTTAAGGAAAAATTCAGTTCTGTCATGACAAATAATAATCTAATCCTTCAGTTGATCTGAAACACCTGGCTGGGTGCATGTAATTTGATGCCTAACATCCTTGAGTCATTCTACTGAAGGGAGCTAGAGGAGATTTAACCCAAGTGGCCTTACCAACATCTTCCAGGGAGGCCTCCAGCTCCACAGGGTGGGGGAATGGGATTTGTTCAGGCAGGATGAGCAGACCGAAGACCAGAGGGAGGAAGTAGACAGTTGTCAAGGGATTAGGGTTCTGCAGATTGTGGAGAAAGAGCATTACATGTTGGTAGTGTTCTGCATGTCATCTGTTCAAGTACTCTAAACTGAAAATCCCCAAATGTTATTTTACGAGATCTTCTACTGGCATAAATATATTTACAACATTCTACAAATTGATTTGACCAAAGGGACTTACATGTTTCAGGACAACTTCATCCGAGAAGGGCACTTGCAGCGAGAAGGTCTTTGAGCTGTTGGCGAAGCGGTGCTCCTGAAAGTCAAAGCCTCTGGCATTGCACTCCGTGACAGTCAGCACCCCAGTAGTGAAAGTAATGTTAATCAGCACCACATCATGGAGGAAGGTCCCTAAAAGGACATTGAACACCTTCTGCTCAGGAACTATGTCTAGAAGACAAAGGGTAGAGGCCAATATGGATTAAACAGCTACGTTTAATGGGGTGTGTTCATGCACAAAACATTGCAGATAGTAATTGAATTAGAGCCATCAGTGTCATTTTTGTATCCGAGACCAGCAAGCTATGACTTCCTACTTGGGCTAGCACCTGTTTAGACGTTGGGAAACAGTTCAGCACTGAACAGCCTGCCTTTACTACAAATGAAGCAGACTTACTTTCAGTAACATGTGGAGGCCTGGGCATCAGAGGGGTAGTGATGGGAAAGAGGACTTTATATCTCGTGTCAGCCTGTGTGTCCTCTGCCCTCCACAGCAACTCAAGCATGGGTTCAACAGTGTAGGTTATGTGGTATGAATAATCTGGAGCGTGACTCTGCACTCAGAATGAAATAATTACAAATCAGGTAATTCATGTAATCTTAAGAGGGTTGTGTTCAGTTGGCACCAAACAGATAAATTGACAAGTCCAATATGCTAATTAACCATGACAAATTGTTAGTTGTGCCGTAATGAACATGTAAGTCATGTCAGACCTTGTAGTAGCCATCAGGTGACTCCACAGGAAGCTCAATGACAACATGAGACTCTGTGATTGACAGCTTGTAGCGTCTGATGGCCATCATGGTTTTGTCCAACCTCTGGCCATCAATGCCCATGTGAGTCTCCAGGATCTTGACGGCGCTAGAGCTCAGCGTGGGGATGCGGCGAGGCACGTACCAGGTGATCACCTCATCAGTGAAGATCAAGCCACCTGCAGAGGAACCAAATGAGCAATTATATAGGCACATTAATTACTGATCCGCAATGCTAAGATACCCCAGCTCAGTGGTGAAGCTGACAATACAACTAATCAAGGGGGTTCACCAATCAGTTCAGTCAGGTGTGATAAATGAAGCTGGGACAACAATGCTACAGCAGTACTCCAAGCAGGAATGAAAACATAGTGAAAGTCCCATTTAAACAGCATATACACATACCTGTAGGACAGACAGCAGTCGAAACCATGATGGCCAACCTGCGAACCTGCTTGTAGTAAGTGGACACACTGAAGACCTCCATGGGAACTCCTGCCACCTGGGGAGAGAAGGACAATGATCCTTCTACATGACAGGCATATTCTAGCCAATAAATGTCTGCCATGTTAACAGGGAAGTGATACACCAGGATGCAGAAGATGCTTGGGCAGAGGCTCACTTCTTCAGCGTAGGTCTCCGGCATGTTGTAGGGGCTTCGCAACACCAGTCTTGTTGGGGTAGTCATTGCACCGTAGCCAGCTCGGTGAGCATCCTTCAGCACCATGACCTTCGAGTCAGGGGTGTGGAATGTCATCTTCCAGATGCTGTTTGGCGCAACGGCCTGCCAAGGGAAAATAGCATCTCAGTTTAGACAAGTCATTCATGCCAGGTGTATAAAAACAATCTATTCATGAGACCTACGTCAGGGATGGCATCCTGCCAGGTCTCTTGAACTTTCTGGCCATCCATGGTGACTGGGACTTCTGGAGTGACCATGAGGGTTGACACCTAAGGGACAGAGCAAGTCGCCAAAGCGTGCTCAGTAAATTCTAACCCAACCATTGCCTGCCAGCATCCCCCCCCCAATCCAAATGTACTGTAAATGTACCTGAAAATCTAGGGATGATCAGGATTGCCTCACCTCCATGTAGTTCCTGTCACAGAGAATTTCCCGGGACGCCCAGCGGGAGTAGCTGCATGTCTCGGTCACGTCATGCTGGACCTGCTTTGACAGGCCATCGCCATACATTTGGAATCGCAGGCCAAGGTTAAATGTCTCATCCGCCTATGGAACAAATTTAGTACTGGGTCAAGTTCATTATGCACTAAACATAACTGGCTGAAAATAGGGTTGACTACCTAGAACGCTGGTAGTGTTGCAAGAGCTTTTGACATTAGTTTCCCTAAATGAATACACATTGGTGACTCAAGGAGTTAACAGACACGAGATAACCAGCTTGTCAAAGGACCAGATCGAGAAACCCCATAGTTGTCATTTGTGAACCTAAATGTCCCTTTAAGATTTACCTGGTTGTCAACATAACAGCCCAACAAGGACACAAAGACTTTAGTGTTCCCCCAAGGGTCAGAGTCCATGCTGTATCCACACTGGGCAGCCAAGGTGGGCGACAAAGGTATAATGTCAGTGCCATCTGAAAGCACAGTGGTGGATAAGAGCAGAGCAGATTTGAGAGGAACGTTCACATAAAACGTGGAGATTCTTCTGTACTCAATCTACTCACTGATGGCAGCAATTTCTAGCTGGCTCCCCACAGCCAGAGCTTCGTCCAATGTTATCCTCACGATATTCCAAAGGCACTCAGACCTCAAACCACCATCTGTTTGGAGAGAAGGTGCCAGTAAGTCATATTGATCAGTGGTAAGTAGGTACAGATACAATACAGGCAAAAATTACACAACTAAGATAATTTGGCGTAGCAGTCTGTTTAGTTTGTCTTGTCCCGTGCATATCACTTATTCTTCATATACATTTTTAGTCTCAATCTACAGACATGCTCTCCTGCAACCCACCTCACCCAATGTGGTATGGATCTAATATTTTTTTATACTTTAGACCCGGAACCCCCTTCAGAAGCTAGCTGCTAGTAGTCAGTTAGCCACTGCTAGCGGGCATAACCATTGACTCAGACATCTGCCAGCCTCAGCCCGGTCAATTCCTGCCCGTCTGCAGAGCGCAATATCAACCCAGAGCATACCAGACTGCTTTTTCTCTACCACATCTCCAGATTCCTACTGCAAGCTCTGAACTTTTACGCCGGATCGTCGCAGCTAGCTGCTATCCGAGTGGCTACTCCTGGCTAACATCTGTCCTGGAGCTAGCCTCGAGCTAGGACCCATCTCCCTGCTAGCCGAAGAGATCCAGACAATTCCTGGGGTTCAGTAACTTTTGCCAATTGACTTGGACCATTTGCTGCCGACACGGAGCTCCGCCGATCCATCACGACTGGTCTGCCGATGTAACCGTCCGAGGGGGTTACTTCAGACTCTCCCGTTGCGACATCCGAGGCCCATCTGCTAGCCCCGGCCTGCTAGCTGTCTGAAATTGCTGTGCCTCCAGCTCACTGGACCCTACGATCACTTGGCTACACATGCCTCTCCCTAATGTCAAGATGGCTTGTCTACTGCCATTTTGGTTAGTCTTATTTCACTGTAGAGCCTCCAGCCATGATCAATATGCCTCAGCTAGCCCTTTTGTTCCACCCCCCACACGCGGTGACCTCACCTGGCTTAAAAGGTGCATCTAGAGTCAAAACCTCTCATCGTCACTCAATGACTAGGCTTACCTCCACTGTACTCACGTCCTACCACACCCTTGTCGGTACATTATGCCTTGAATCTATTCTACCGCGCCCAGAAATCTGCTCCTTTTACTCTGTTCCGAACGCACTAGAAGACCCGTTTTTGGCCTTCAGCCATACTCTTATCCTACTCCGGTGATGTAGATGTTAACCAAGAAGGCCCTGCAGCCCCCAGCATCACTCCCATTCCCCAGGCGCTCTCATTTGTTGACTTCTGTAACCTTAAAAGCATTGTTTCATGCATGTTAACATTGAAAGCCTCAAGTTGATTTACTCTACGCTTTACCACACTCCGCCAACCCGTATGTCCTAGCCGTGTCTGAATCCTGGCTTAGGAAGGCCACCAAAAATGTCCATCCCTAACTATAACATTTCCGACAAGATAGAACTGCCAAAGGTGGCAGAGTTGAAAACTACTGTAGATATAGCATGACAGAACTCTGCAGGCTATCCAGGTCTGTGCCCAAACAAGTCAAGCGTCTACTTTAAAAAAAAAAAACAGCACCTTTCCAGAAACAAGTTTCTCACCGTTGCTGCTTGTTATAGACAACCTTCAGCCCCCAGCTGGTCCCTGGACACCATATGTGAATTGATCACCCCCCCATCTATCTTCAGAGTTCGTACGGTTAGGTGACCTTAGCTGGGACATGCTCAACATCCCGGCCATCCTACAATATAAGCTAGATGCCCTCAATCTCAACCAAATTATCAATGAACCTACCAGGTACAACCCCAAATCCGTGAACACGGGCACCCTCATAGATATCATCCTTACCAGCTTGCCCTCTAAATACACCTCTGCTGTCTTCAACCAGGATCTCAGTGATCACTGCCTCATTGCTTGTGTGCATAATGGGTCCACGGTCAAACAAAAACCCATCACTGTCAAACACTTCAGTGAGCAGGCCTTTCCAATCGACCTGGCCCGGGTATCCTGGAAGGATATTGACCTCATCCCGTCAGTAGAGGATGCCTGGTTGCTCTTCAAAAGGGCTTTCCTCTCCATCTTAAATAAGCATGCCCCATTCTAAAAGTGTAGAACTAAGACCAGATATAACACTTAGTTCACCCCAGACTTTACTGCCCTTGACCAGCACAAAAACATTCTGTGGCGTTCTGCATTAGCATCAAATAGCCCCCGCGATATGCAGCTTTTCAGGGAAGTCAGGAACCAATAAACTCAGTCGGTTAGGAAAGCTAAGGCTAGCTTTTTCAAACAGAACCTTGCTTCCTGTAGCACTGACACCAAAAAGTTCTGGGACACTAATGTCAATGGAGATTAAGAGCACCTCCTCCCAGCACTGAGGATAGGAAACACTCACCACCGATAAAGCTACGATTATTGATCATATCAACATGCATTCCTCTACAGCTGGCCATGCTTTCTACCTGGCAACTCCTACCCCGGCCAACAGCTCAGCACGCCCTGCAGCAACTTGCCCAAACCCCCACCAACTTCGCCTTCACCCAAAACCAGACAGCCAATGTTATGAAAGAGCTGCAAATTCAGGATCCCTACAAAACAGCTGGGCTATACAATATGGACCTCAAATTATCTGCCAAAATTGTTGCAACCCCTATTAGTCTATTTAACCTCTTTGGTATCGTCTGAGATCCCCTTACAAAAATCTTCAAAAGCCAAGTTAACAAACAGATGACCAACCATTTCAAATCCCACCGTCGCTTCACTATGCAATCTGTTTTCCGAGCTGGTCATGGGTGCACCTCAGCCATGTTCAAGGTCCTAAACGATATCATAACCGCCATCAATAGAAGACAATACTGTGCAACCGTATTCATCAACCTGGCCAAGGCTTTCGACTGTCAATCACCGCATTCTTATTGGCAGACTCAATAGCTTTGGTTTCTCAAATGACTGCCTCACCAACTACTTCTCCGATAGATTCCAGTGTGTCAAATCAGAGGGCCTGTTGTCCGGACCTCCGGCAGTCTCTGGGGGTGTCACAGGGTTCAGTTCTTAGGCAAACTCTTTTCTCTGTATATAGCAATGATGTCGCTCTTGCTGCTGGTGATTCTCTAATACACCTCTACACAGATGACACCATTCTGTATACTTCTGGCCCTTCTTTGGACACTGTGCTAACTAACCTCCAGACGAGCTTCAATGCCATACAACACGCCTTCCGTGGCATCCAACTGCTTTTAAATGCTAGTAAAACTAAGTGCATGCTCTTCAACCGATTTCTGCCTGCACCTTCCCGTCCGACTAGCATCACTACTCTGGACAGTTCTGACATAAAATAATGTGGACAACTACCTAGGTGTTAGGTTAGACTAAACTCTCCTTCCAGACTCACATTAAGCATCTCCAATCCTAAATTAAATCGGCTTCCTATTTCACAACAATGCCTCCTTCACTCATGCTGCCAAACATACCCTCGTAAAATTGCCTATCCTTCCAATCCTTGACTTCGGCGACGTCATTTACAAAATAGCCTCCAACACTACTCAGCAAATTGGATGCAGTCTATCAGTGCCACCCATTGTCTCACCAAAGCCCCTTATACTACCCAGCACTGCGACCTGTATGCTCTTGTTGGCTGGCCCTCACTACAATACCGTCACCTAACCCACTGGCGCCAGGTCATCTATAAGTCTTTGCTGGGTAAAGCCCTGCCTTCTCAGCTCACCATAGCAACACCCACCCGTAGCACATGCTCCAGCAGGTATATTGCACTGGTCATGACAAAAACCAACACCTCCTTTCCTTCAAATTCTCTGCTGCCAAATGACTGGACAACATGCAAAAATCTCTGAAGCTGGAGTCTCCCTCTCTAACTAAGCATCAGTTGTCAGAGCAGCTTACCAATCAATATGTAAACAGCACACCCAACTACGTCACCCTCATATTATTACTTACCCTCTTGCACCCCAGTATCTCTACTTGCACATCATCATCTGCACATCTCACACCAGTGTTAATGCTAAATTGTAATTATTTCACCTCTATGGCCTACCTACATTTACACAACTGTACATAGTTTTTCTATTGTGTTATTGAATGTACATTTGTTTATGTGCAACTGTTGTTTGTCATCCAGCTTTGCTTTATCTCTGTCAGGTCGCAGTTATAAATGAGAACTTGTGCTCAACTGGCCTACCTGGTTAAATAAATAAAATTAGGTAGCACTAACCTGGATGTGAACTGGGCTTGGAACTAGGCCTCTGGAACAGACCAGAGACTGCAACAGCTAGGAAAATCCATGTCACACTAAGATAAGAACACAAAAATATATAACTCATTAATTTTCCCAGATGTAAAAAGTACACTGCATAGGAAAAGCTCAGAAGACTTACAAACATCCAAAAACATGCATCATGCCAAATCAAAAGGGAGCTTTGGCATGTAGGTGGCCCACCACAGTCAAACAACCAAGAGCAGACCAGCTGTAAACTATACCACTGGAACACGGAATTGCTGTCTCATGTGGCCCTCCCCAGGTGTTTTATCTGGTAGCCAATCACACTGGCAGCAAGTGACAGTCATTAGCAATTAACAGCCCACATTCACAGCATGTTAGCAGTAATCAGAGGGCAGAACAGTCAGATAGAAATGTGTTACACAGAACTGACATGCTTCCCTGTCATGTAGAGTAAATGTGTTTGAGTGCCTTGAGTGCCTTCCCTGCATTTATATTTCTGCAAATGTACTTTTTTAATTCCATCTAGCTTATTTTTATTATTCCTTTTATTATTCTTATTATGTCACATTCAACGGTATCAACCACATCAAACATATGGAAACCACATTTGACTCCGTTCCATTAATTCCATTCCAGCCATTACAATGAGCCCGTCCTTCTATAGCTCCTTCCACCAGCCTCCACTGCTCCCTACCTATCTATTCTGTCTGTCTATTCTCCTGAAGCACCACCGCAACACATCATATTTTGCTGCTACAATACGTCGACTTTCCCGGGGAAGCTGTGAAGCGAGCTGTATTTAGCCTATAGTGTGATTGTGTTTGAGTCTGTTATTAAGGATCGGACACTTTAGAAAAAAATCCCCTAAAATGACATACGCAAATCTAACTCAGGACCTGAAGCAACTATATGCATTTGCTTGATACCATTTGAAAGGAAACACTGTAGTTTGTGTAAATTTGAAATTAATGTAGGAGAATATAACACACTAGATCTGGTAAAAGATAATACAAACACAAAAACATGCATTCCCCCCCCCCCCCCCCCCCCCCCAAAAAAAAATCTGCATTTTTTGTTCCAAATGCAAGAGAAAGGCCATACTTTCAAATAGGAGTCTAGTTGTAATATATTTAGATTTTGGCCACCAGATGGCAGCAGTGTGTCCAAAGTTTCAGACTGATCCAGCGAAGAATTACATTACTGCACAATATGTTGTATCAAGTCTGCCAGGAGTTTGCCAATTGGTCAATTGATACATGTTCAAGTACATAACTATAGAGAACATACAAAAATGCTATGGTCATAACATTTTTTAGTTTACACACTCCCATGAATGTTATACATGATGGATCATTAGCTTATACACTAACTTTCACACATCTAGATGGCCGGGCGGGGTGGGTGTAGAGCCAGAGACAGCAGTGGGGTCAAACTGTAGACCCCAGTTCCTACATTTGAACATCAAATCAAAATCAAATCAAGTTTATTTTATATAGCCCGTCGTACATCAGCTAATATCTCAAAGTGCTGTACAGAAACCCAGCCTAAAACCCCAAACAGCAAGCAATGCAGGTGTAGAAGCACGGTGGCAAGGAAAAACTCCCTAGAAAGGCCAAAACCTAGGAAGAAACCTAGAGAGGAACCAGGCTATGAGGTGTGGCCAGTCCTCTTTTGGCTGTGCCGGGTGGAGATTATAACAGAACATGGCCAAGATGTTCAAAATGTTCATAAATGACAAGCATGGTCAAATAATAATCAGGAATAAATGTCAGTTGGCTTTTCATAGCCGATCATTAAGAGTTGAAAACAGCAGGTCTGGGACAGGTAGGGGTTCCAAAACCGCAGGCAGAACAGTTGAAACTGGAACAGCAGCAAGGCCAGGTGGACTGGGTACAGCAAGGAGTTGTCATGACGTTGGGTTGGGGGTAGGTTTATGACAGTCATAAATACCTCTTTCCCCCTTTTTCTCTCTCCCCACTATAACTGATGTGACATAAGGAAACCCATGGGTTAACATAGAGATTCTGGGTAACATCAGAAGTTGGGGGAAATGAACTATATTCTGGTAATCCAACCAACTGTACATATGCGGTGGTACTTAAGGTATATTATGTCAGTTCGGTTGCCCTCTGACACATTCTCATCAATGATAGAATGACATAAACGCTACTGTGAAAAGTCTAAACGTCAGAGGTATCGGATTCACATGGAATTGTTGTTTAATTCAAATGTTTGAATATGACATTATTTGTGAAGAGATTAAATGTAATTTTAGCTTCGAAATGAGAGATCTGTGCTTTCATAAGTTTCTCTGCTCACAGTGGTCCGCCCCTGTGAAGAGGAATGGGTTATAAACCTTTCAGACACACCCCTCTCCCTCCACTATAAAAGCCATTTTCCCAGAAAATAACTTCCTGTTCCGGGTACTCTAGGATGACGATCCAGGGTCAGAATGGTTCAGATAATCACTATAGATGAAGCCAACATCAGCATGGACTTTGATTGTGAATGGTATGAACTTTGAACTCGTGTTCACTACAGAAGTGATATCTCCTAGCCGTTGAGTTGGCAACAGCTGCTACAAACGCAGGTTAGGAAGGACAGTCCGAGTATCCCGTTCCGTTTTTTTTATCCCGTTCCGTTTTTTTTTTTTTTTTTGTTAACCCCTTTTCTCCCCAATTTTCGTGGTATCCAATCGCTAGTAATTACTATCTTGTCTCATCGCTATAACTCCCGTACGGGCTCGGGAGAGACGAAGGTCGAAAGTCATGCGTCCTCCGAAGCACAACCCAACCAAGCCGCACTGCTTCTTTAACACAGCGCGCCTCCAACCCGGAAGCCAGCTGCACCAATGTGTCGGAGGAAACACCGTGCACCTGGCCCCCTTGGTTGGCACGCACTGCGCCCAGCCCGCCACAGGAGTCGCTGGAGCGCGATGAGACAAGGAAATCCCTACCGGCCAAACCCTCCCTTACCCGGACGACGCTATCCCAATTGTGCGTCGCCCCACGGACCTCCCGGTCGCGGTCGGCTGCGACAGAGCCTGGGGGCGAACCCAGAGACTCTGGTGGCGCAGTTAGCACTGCGATGCAGTGCTCTAGACCACTGCGCCACCCGGGAGGCCCCTACAATGTCATTCTAGTCACATTGGTGCACGTTAGCAACAACCGTCCCGGTTTAGGGACACCGATCCCGTTAAACTCCTGCCTGTTAGCTATTAAGCTTCTAGCGTTCCATAAAAGGACCACAAAAAACATACTAAATAGGTTATTCCAACCCACCACCTCTTGGCTGATTCAACGCATCATTACTCCAGTTGCTTCTGTAATTTCCAGGAAATCTTTGGATGTGTGTAGCCCCACTTCTAGGCTTGCAGACTTCTTCTTAACCTTGATGGGTTCTGACTCCTAAACTTGAATATATGAAATATCCTTATTCATGTCACTGAAGGAGAGAGGGGAATGTAGAACATTTACATTCTGTCAGAATATGATATTGTTAGACATCAGGGATCCTTTGGGAAGGAGAAGGGCCACAGTCTGGTACAAGTCAACAGGACAGCCGTGAGTCGGGGAGGAGTGAGGAATTTGGGCCCAGGTCAGGTCGGAGGAAGAACAGATATCATTAAAGTTCTGTCTAGCAACAGAGTTGTATTCCCTGTTCAGATGTGTGAGGAGACTCAGCATAGGAGAAAGGGTTAAGACGTTTTTATTTGACATGGATGTCCAGATGTAGTACCAGATGTAGTGTTGGTCCAATAGACATGGCTCAAACCTCAACTGGAGTTTGATTCCCGGATTCAGTTCGGTACGGTGTGATAGAGTGGAGGGGTCGGGTGGGGGTTGTGCTACGTTGGTTAAAGAGGGGAATGCGTAAAGAGTATTAGAGATACAGGAATTGGAATGTCTGGTGATAGAAATATGTAGGAATAGAGGTAACATTGTAATAGTTAATTTCTATAACGCCAGCAAACCTCTCATATTAGCACAGTTAGAAGGGATTGATAGGACGGGTAGGGGTGGTAAGGTAATATGGTGTAATAATTTTACATTTGTAGCTGGGAGGTGTGAATGGGGAGTGTTGAGAGAAACCACGGTAGGGAGTGATTATTTTCCGGTTCGATGTAAGGTAGATATGGATGTGTGTATGCAGAGTAGAGGCAATAACATGAGGTGGTGCTTTGAGAAAGCTAACTGGAAGATGTTCAAGCACCTGTGTGAGCGAACGGCACATAAGTTAGCAATGGAGGGGTCTGTGGATGAGTGCGTGGAGGCAGTAATGTCTGTAACTATATCAGCTGCAGATGTGACTGTTCCAATGTGTTCCGGGGGAGGAAAACGTCAGGTGCTGCCATTATGGTAGAAAATTACAAGATTATGTTTTACTACTGTGTATGCATCGAATAAGGTTTCTCAGTACTCTCTCATCTGTGTCTGTGGGACTGACTTGGGCCTCTGGGCCTTGGCGCTAGCAATTGATTTATGATGGCGTGGGGTGATACCTACTGGGTGGAAACGTGCAGTGGTGTGCCGTTTGTAAAACCAGATAAAGATCCCGCTAAGGTGGGCAGTTCTAGGCCTATCGCGTTCCAAGATCTTTGTGGGCTATACTCGGCCTTGTCTCAGTGGTTGAATATATCCCTCTAGTGGTGTGGGGGCTGTGCTTTGGCAAAGTGGGTGGGGTTATATCCTTCCTGTTTGGCCCTGTCCGGGGGTATCATCGGATGGGGCCACAGTGTCTCCTGGCCCCTCCTGTCTCAGCCTCCAGTATTTATGCTGCATTAGATTGTGTCGTGGGGCTAGGGTCAGTTTGTTATATCTGGAGTACTTCTGTCTTATCCAGTGACCTGTGTGAATTTAAGTATGCTCTCTTTCTCGGAGGACCTGAGCCCTAGGACAATGACTCAGGACTACCTGGCATGATGACTCCTTGCTGTCCCCAGTCCACCTGGCCGTGCTGCTGCTCCAGTTTCAACAGTTCTGTCTGCGGCTATGGAACCCTGACCTATTCACCGGACGTGCTACCTGTCCCAGACCTGCTGTTTTCAACTCTCTAGAGACAGCAGGAGCGGTAGAGATACTCTTAATGATCGGCTATGACAAGCCAACTGACATTTACTCTTGAGGTACTGACTTGCTGCACCCTCGACAACTACTGTGATTATTATTATTTGACCATGCTGGTCATTTATGAACATTTGAACATCTTGGCCATGTTCTGTTATAATCTCCACCCGGCACAGCCAGAAGAGGACTGGCCACCCATCATAGCCTGGTTCCTCTCTAGGTTTCTTCCTAGGTTCTGGCATTTCTAGGGAGTTTTTGCTAGCCACTGTGCTTCTACACCTGCATTGCTTGCTGTTTGGTGTTTTAGACTGGGTTTCTGTACAGCACTTTGAGATATCAGTTGATGTAAGAAGAGCTTTATAAATACACTGCTCAAAAAAATAAAGGGAACACTTAAACAACACAATGTAACTCCAAGTCAATCACACTTCTGTTAAATCAAACTGTCCACTTAGGAAGCAACACTGATTGACAATACATTTCACATGCTGTTGTGCAAATGGAATAGACAAAAGGTGGAAATTATAGGCAATTAGCAAGACACCCCCAAAAAAGGAGTGATTCTGCAGGTGGTGACCACAGACCACTTCTCAGTTCCTATGCTTCCTGGCTGATGTTTTGGTCACTTTTGAATGCTGGCGGTGCTCTCACTCTAGTGGTAGCATGAGACGGAGTCTACAACCCACACAAGTGGCTCAGGTAGTGCAGTTCATCCAGGATGGCACATCAATGCGAGCTGTGGCAAAAAGGTTTGCTGTGTCTGTCAGCGTAGTGTCCAGAGCATAGAGGCGCTACCAGGAGACAGGCCAGTACATCAGGAGACGTGGAGGAGGCCGTAGGAGGGCAACAACCCAGTAGCAGGACCGCTACCTCCGCCTTTGTGCAAGGAGGTGCACTGCCAGCGCCCTGCAAAATGACCTCCAGCAGGCCACAAATGTGCATGTGTCAGCATATGGTCTCACAAGGGGTCTGAGGATCTCATCTCGGTACCTAATGGCAGTCAGGCTACCTCTGGCGAGCACATGGAGGGCTGTGCGGCCCCACAAAGAAATGCCACCCCACACCATGACTGACCCATCGCCAAACCGGTCATGCTGGAGGATGTTGCAGGCAGCAGAACGTTCTCCACGGCGTCTCCAGACTCTGTCACGTCTGTCACATGTGCTCATGTGCTCAGTGTGAACCTGCTTTCATCTGTGAAGAGCACAGGGCGCCAGTGGCGAATTTGCCAATCTTGGTGTTCTCTGGCAAATGGCAAACGTCCTGCACGGTTTTGGGCTGTAAGCACAACCCCCACCTGTGGACGTCGGGCCCTCATACCACCCTCATGGAGTCTGTTTCTGACCGTTTGAGCAGACACATGCACATTTGTGGCCTGCTGGAGGTCATTTTGCAGGGCGCTGGCAGTGCACCTCCTTGCACAAAGGCGGAGGTAGCGGTCCTGCTGCTGGGTTGTTGCCCTCCTACGGCCTCCTCCACGTCTCCTGATGTACTGGCCTGTCTCTTGGTAGCGCCTCCATGCTCTGGACACTACACTGACAGACACAGCAAACCTTTTTGCCACAGCTCGCATTGATGTGCCATCCTGGATGAACTGCACTACCTGAGCCACTTGTGTGGGTTGTAGACTCCGTCTCATGCTACCACTAGAGTGAGAGCACCGCCAGCATTCAAAAGTGACCAAAACATCAGCCAGGAAGCATAGGAACTGAGAAGTGGTCTGTGATCACCACCTGCAGAATCATTCCTTTTTTGAGGGTGTCTTGCTAATTGCCTATAATTTCCACCTTTTGTCTATTCCATTTGCACAACAGCATGTGAAATTTATTGTCAATCAGTGTTGCTTCCTAAGTGGACAGTTTGATTTCACAGAAGTGTGATTGACTTGGAGTTACATTGTGTTGTTTAAGTGTTCCCTTTATTTTTTTGAGCAGTGTACATTTGATTTGATGAGTGAAGGGCGATTTCCAGCTGTGGGTTTGGCAGTGGGTTCAGCAGTGGGTTTGGCAACGCCAAACGCCTGAGCTGGACAGGAGGGGTAGCCAAAGCGAAGGCTGGTGTGACACCATGTCTACGCCCCTGATGCAAACAGCACATGATGACAAGTGCTTATCACAAATAGCCAACTAACCAACACTTCATATTCAATTTTTTCAATACCTGGTTGGAATACCCATTGTTGCCTTAGTTAGCATTTACTGGTAGATATCATTCGTTGAAACGTCTTTCCTACCCTACCGTCTACCAATGTCATTCTTCTGTGAGCTGCTCCATGCCAAAACCAGGGCTGAATGTACTGGCTAAAAACATAGACATGTCGATACACCTCCATGGGGCGGTCCTCCACATCCTGAAATCGCTATGAATTCTGTATATTGTGCCGGTAAGATGCAGAAACACTCGTAAATTCTACCTTTTTATGATACATATGATATGTTAATAACATATTAATAGATATATATAGTGAAATAGAGCAGCGGTGAAATTTCCCTTTAATATCAACGATGTTTACAGTCACACCAAACCCTTACTCTACCCACGTGACCTGTCACTATAAAAGGCGGTGTGGTGTGACATACTGTCTTTTCTTCAGTCTTAGGTTTGTGTTTTACATTACGAGATTGCTAGTAATGCCCTTCAGATTACTTTCTTAAGATATTGATTCTTCAACAACTCGAGGAGGTGCTGTGAGTAGTTGATTTTATCTAATCCTCCTCTCTCTCGTTATTGTGCCTGCCCATACTCACTAACTTTTATTTATTTTTGTTGGGCAATTCCATGCTTGTGCGTTAGCTAGCTAGTTAGCTTCAAGTCTATCCCATTACCTCAGAAGTTAGCTCGTAGCTAGCTAGCTAAATTAGCCACACATAGCTACCATAGTTGGCTTGTTGTACCTGTTGTTGGTGCTTGTTGACCCACTGTGTCTTGCCAGTCCCTGCTTGACTACCACACCAGACTGTTGATGCAGCATTACCACTCCCTCGCTTGGAGTTTTGCTGTGACCACGGAGCTCAGCAGTGCTGTAGGCTACTGGTGCTCGCTTGAACGATTCCACCAATGCCAAGACTGACAGTCCACGCTTGACTGTGCATATAGGCGGGAGTTTCAAACTCTGACCTTGTTACATGGGAGGGAGTCTCGACCTGAAGCACTAAGGATTGGAGCCGACGGTAAGTATAACATTCTCTCAAAGCCGATACTGAGGTAAACGAAGCATACACCAAGACACATGGAGGCAAATAGCTATATTTCTTGGAACACACTTCTGCACAGTGATTCAGAGCTGTACACAGGATGTTGTTCCACCCAGTTGTTCAACAGTGTGAAAAACAACTCCCAGCCTCAGGTGAGCACACACTTTGTGTTCTTTGCTTGGGAGCTGAACATGCTCAAGTGGCTGAACAGGGTAGCAGCTCTTGAACTCACTGTCAGTAATTCAAACCGAACGCATTGAAATATCGACTTTCACACTTTGGGGGCAGAGCCTCCGGATTCTCATCAGCTGAGTCTGCCACACAGATCAATGATAATTCCAAACACTCCAGGTCTAATGACGGGTCTCACTCGTCCATGATCCACCGCCCAATAAACGCCATCGCTCATCCTTGCCTGGGCACAAATCTCAACACACTGAGATGCACAAGGAGATTAAGTCACTGGACAGTCGTATTGCAATCATTGAGTCTGCCCTTGAGCACATCCTGGCCCGCTGGTACCAAACACAACCCTACATCTGAACGGAGCGTGGTTGTTGAATCGACACTGACGTACTGTACACAAGAGCCTCCCACTCTTATGACAGACTATTAGCACTCTGATGATGATGCTATGTACCACAGCTCTAGCCTCATTCAGTCCCAGCCTGCCAGACTGGCAGTGATGGTTGACCAGAAAATATCCTTGACTGAAATCTTTGTGAGGGCAAGCAGGAACCTCAATGTGGAGCATGCACCTACTGCCATGGCGTCCACATCCACATTGATTAATTCAGTGCTTCAAAGACTGAGACATCCATCCCATTGTTCAAAGACTTTGTGCGTGAGCTCCAATGCACTTGGAGGACGCCAAATGACAGAAGCCCTGCCATGCCAAGCATATGCACTCCCTTAGCTACAGTTCATGGTGCAGATGAGAATGGTTTTGTCCATTTAGCCCGTATGGACAAATCATTTTCTTTGCTTGTTCTGCCTGCCTTTCTCCGTCACAGTTCAGGCCAAGAGCTGCCTAACAAACAATGCAAGGAATCTGATCACTTCCTACACAGGACACATGACAGCACCTCTTCAGCCGCTAGTCTTAGCAATTCAGCAGCAATACTGGCCTTCTCTCAGAAGGAGCTGAAGTGTCACGACTTCTCCCGAAGTCAGTTCCTCTCCTTGTTCGGGGGGTGTTCGGCGTTCGACGTCACCGGTCTTCTAGCCATCGCCGATTCATTTTTCATGTTCCATTTCTTTTGTCTTGTTTTCACACTCACCTGGTTTCAATTCCCCAATTACATGTTGTATATTTTCCCTCTGTTTCCCCCATGTCCTTGTCGGGAATTGTTTATTGTAAGTTCTTGTGCTATGTGTTACTGGTGCGCTACGGGTTTTGTACCCATGTGTTTGTTGTTTTATATGCCGTTAGTTTTATATATTAAACTGCTCCGGCTATTCACCAAGTTCTGCTCTCCTGCGTTTAACTTCCCTGCCACCAGTTACGCGCCCCTTACATGAAGGCACACCTCTCCGCAAACTACGATTATGGGACCATGAAAGAACTGTCTACAGTTGCTGACATCCTCATCCAATGCCTTCAGATGAATGCTCAGATGGTTGGGAAATCATTGCAACACGGTGTGCTGCACGACACCCCCTATGGTTAGCACCGTCCAAGCTCCCTGACAAAGAAAAGGTTCCACTCCAAAACTGTGGGTTCTACTCAATCAATTTTCTGGTGTCAAAAAAGGGCGAGGCCTCCGTCCGATCCTGGATCAAAGATGCATGAATCTTCATCTTTTACTACCCTTCAAAATGCTGACAATCCAAATCATCCTTCAGTCAGCACACCCAGGCGATTGGTTCACCACAGTGGACCTGAAATGCGCATACTTTCATTTCCCCATTCTACCAGCACACAGAAAAAACCTGAGATTTGCCTTTTGAAAAATGTGTTTCTGTTTTTGAGTTCTACCCTTCAGCTTTTCCCTCGCTCCTCGCACTTTCACAAGCGCAGAACTACCCCCCCCCCCCCACCATCCCTTGGCTAGCCCCCACCTCCGCCAAGCAGGGGTCAGGGTATTGAACTACTAGATGATTGGCTAATATGTGCAGGGTTACGAAGCCAAGCTTTGGCACACACATCCATTGGGACTAAGTTGGGACTAACAATGAACTGGAAAAGCAGTTCTCCGGTTCCCACTCAGTGTGTGCACTTCCTAGGCTTGACACTGGACACTCAAATCATGTGAGCAACTCTCGGCAGAAAGAGTGGTATCGTTGACAAACTGTCTTTCAATATTCAAACTGAGAAAACAGGTGACAGCACTCGATAGTCAGAGGCGCCTAGGCCTCCTAGCTGCTGCCTTCCATGTTATACCATTGGGTTTGCTCCACATGCAGCCAAAACAGCGCTGGTACAACAGACACAATCTATGTCCCAGAAGGGACAAACACAAAAAACTATTTCAATGAGTTTCTGGAGAGCAATACAATGGTGGCGCCTAGCACTTCAAACTCCCAGTGGAGTTTTCCTTGGCACAATTCACTACCGGGTGACTTTGATCATAGACGCCTCCCTACAGGGATGGGAAGCAGTCTTGAACCAGTCCATGGGTCGATGGTGTATGGTCTGCACCATGGACAACAGCTCACATCAATGTACTGGACCTCAAGGCGGTTCACCTTACACTCTGACTTTTTCTCTGAGTACTGAGAGGACAACATGTACTGACACGGACAGACAACACAACTGTGGTTGCACACATCAACCCCCAGGGAGGATTGAGGTCAATGGCACTGCACCAGGTGTATTGCTCCCAGAGGGGATGGAGAATCAGGCAGCAGACCTTCTCTCCAGAGAAGGCCCTCTCCCCTCAGACTGGAGGATACATCCCACAGTAGTGGAGATGATCTGTTTGCAATCCAGGAATCAACCCATTGTCTAAGGGTCCAGCAGGCCCACTCGGGGTCAGCGCACTATCACACAGATAGCCAAGGAGGCTGCTGTATGCATTTCCACCAATTCCCTTGCCCCCTCAGGTCTTGAGGAAGATGCGTCTCAAAAGCACGTCAGTTCTACTTGTTGCGCCACATTGGCCACAGCATCCTTGATTTTCAGACCTTATACAGCTGACAACCTCCCAACCATCTTCAAGCGGACCTCCTGTCACAAGCGAATGGCAAGTTTTGGCACCACAAACCTAGCATATGAAGTTGTGGTTGTAGCCCCTGAATGTGACTGCCTTGTAGCTGCAAGGTTGCCCTCCTTGGTAATTGATACAGTTCAGGCAGCCAGGGCTTCCTCTATGTGAACGCTGTATTCCCACAAGTGGAATGTGTTTAGGAAGTGGTGTGTCGACCATGCAGAACTAGCATCTTCCTGCCCAATTTCTATCATTCTGACTTTCCTCCAGGAGCTTATGGCTGAAGGGAAGTCCTCATCTACATTGAAAGTGTATATGGCAGCCATCTCTATGGGTCATGACCAGATTTTGGGTGCATCACCAGGGGCACACCCTCTAGCATCGCAATTCATGAAAGGTGCCCGCAGTCTATGGCCCGCTATGGCTCCTTCAGTACCCTCATGGGCGTTAGATGTTGTTCTACGATCACTTATGAGCCCACTGTTTGAGTCCCTGTCTTCACTTCAGCTATGTGAGCTCTCAGCCAAGACTGCCTTTCTATTGGCTATTGTTTCAGCCAAGCGTGTTAGCGCATGTAATTATTTTTCTACACATCCTTCATGCCTCACTTTAGCAGAAGATGGATCTAAGGCAGTGCTTCAGCCAAATCCAGCATTCTTACCTAAGGTGCTTTCCTCATCACATGCTAACCAGCCCTTGATCATAGTGGCATTTCACCCACCTTCCTACTCCTCACAGGAGAGTCGTGAGTTGCATACATTTTGCCCGGTTAGGGCATAGAGTGCCTATCTTGCTGCAACAAGAACTGCTCGTCAAACAGAACAGCTTTTTGTGTGTTATGGGTAGAACACCAACGTTTGCGCTGTCTCGAAGTGGAGACTGGCACGTCGGATTACCAACGCAGTGTCAAAATCCTACGCTGCAGCATGTAGACCAACTCCAGATGGCGTGGTGGCACACTCCACCAAGGGTATGGCCACTTCATGGCCACCCTGGACCTCCCTATCTTTGCTGCTGCAAGCTGGGCAACATCCATGACTTTCATAAAGTGATACAGACTCAATGTTATGTCCACACCATTAGTGGGGTCTGTGGTTCTGGACATGTTTTGCTCTCTCAACCCAGATAAATGATTGTACCGTGAACATTGTACATACTTCTCAACCATCAGTGGTTATATACATCCTCTATACAGAGGCCTTCCACACTTAGTGCTGTTGCAACCAATTAAAGCCTCTTGTTTTAAGTTCTAGTTTTTAGCTTACCTGTACATACAGTTGTATACCACAGTTGAAAATCTGTGTTACCCTGTAGGGTAATAACAGTGCATTCAGAAAGTACATTTCTAAAAACCTGTTTTCACCCTGTCGTTATGCGTGTAGATTGAAGAAAAATGTTTTTTTATATCCATATTAGAATAAGGATGCTGGAAACGGGAAGGGGTTTTGATTATAAGATGAATGGAGGAAAGTACAGAGAGATCCTTGATGAAAACCTGCTCCAGAGTGCTCAGGACCTCAGACTGGAGCGAAGGTTTACCTTCCAACATTGCGCTAACATGGCCAGCTTGAGTGTAGATTTACAGTTGAAGTCGGAGGTTTACATACACCTTAGCCAAATACATTCAAACTCAGTTTTTCACAATTCCTGACATTTAATCCTAGTACAAATTCCCTGTCTTAGGTCAGTTAGGATCACCACTTTATTTTAAGAATGTGAAATGTCAGAATAATAGTAGAGAGAATGATTTATTTCAGCTTTCATTTCTTTCATCACATTCCCAGTGGGTCAGAAGTTTACATACACTCAATTAGTATTTGGTAGCATTGCCTTAAACAATTTAAACTTGGGTCAAACATTTCGGGTAGCCTTCCACAAGCCATTCCTCCTGACAGAGCTGGTGTAACGGAGTCAGGTTTGTAGGCCTCTTTGCTCGCACACGCTTTTTCAGATCTGCCCACACATTTTCTATGGGATTGAGGTCAGGGCTTTGTGATGGCCACTCCAATACCTTGACTTAGTTGTCCTTAGGCCATTTTGCCACAACTTTGGAAGTATGCTTGGGGGTCATTGTCCATTTGGAAGGCCCATTTGCAACCAAGTTTCAACTTCCTGACTGATATCTTGAGATGTTGCTTCAATATATCCACATAATTTTCCAACCTCATGATGCCATCTATTATGTGAAGTGCACCAGGCCCCTGTTTCCTCCAAAAATAATGATGGTCATTATGGCCAAACAGTTCTATTTTTGTTTCATCAGAACAGAGGACATTTCTCCAAAAAGTACGATCTTTGTCCCCATGTGCAGTTGCAAACCGTAGTCTGGCTTTTTATGGCAGTTTTGGAGCAGTGGCTTCTTCCTTGCTGAGCGGCCATTCAGGTTATGTCGATATAGGACTTGTTTACCTGTGGATATAGATACTTTTCTATCTGTTTCCTCCAGCATCTTCACAAGGTCCTTTGCTGTTGTTCTGGAATTGACTTGCACTTTTCGCACCAAAGTACGTTCATCTCTAGGAGACCGATTGTAGCGTCAAACTTCCTGAGCGGTATGACGGCTGCATGGTCCCATGGTGTTTATACTTGCGTATTATTGTTTGTACAGATGAACGTGGTACCTTCAGGCAATTGGAAATTGCTCCCAAGGATGAACCAGACTTATGGAGGTCTACAAAAGAAATTCTGAGGTCTTGGCTGATTGCTTTTAATTTTCCCATGATGTCAAGCAAAGAGGCACAGTGTTTGAAGGCAGGCCTTGAAATACATCCATAGGTACACCTCCAATTGACTCAAATGATGCCAATTAGCCTATCAGAAGCTTCTAAAGCTATGACATAATTTTCTGGAATTTTCCAAGCTGTTTAAATGCAGTCAACTTAGTGTATGTAAACTTGTGACCCACTGGATGTGTGATACAATGAATTGTAAGTGAAATAATCTGTCTGTAAACAATTGGTGGAAAAATGACTTGTGTCATGCACAAAGTAGATGTCCTAACCGACTTGCCAAAACTATAGTTTGTTAACAAAAAATTTGTGGAGTGGTTGAAAAATGAGTTTTAATGACTCCAACCTAAGTGTATGTAAACTTCTGCCTTCAACTGTATTTATCACCGAAAAATCATATTGACTTTGCCTAGCAAATGATAGACCCTAAGCACACAGACAAGACAACGCAGGAGTGGCTTCGGGACAAGTTTCTGAATGTCCTTGAGTGGCCCAGCCAGAGTCCGGACTTGAACACGATTGAACATCTCGAGAGACCTGAAAATAGCTGTGCAGCGACACTCCCCATCCAACCTGACAGAGCTTGAGAGGATCTGAAGAGAAGAACGGGAGAAACTCCCCAAATACAGGTGTGCCAAGATTGTAGCGTCAAACCCCAAAATACTCGAGGCAGTAATCGCCGCCAAAGGTGCTTCAACAAAGTACTGAGTGAAGGGTCTGTATACTTAGATAAATGTGATATTATAGGTTTTTTTCTCAACCCTTATTTGCTGTTTCTTTATGGGCTGTTGTGTGTAGGTTGAGGGGAATAAAACAATTAAATTAATTTTAGAATAATAACACCCCTAATAACACATAATGTTGAAAAGGTCAGGGGGTCTAAATACTTTCCGAATGCACTGTATATTCTGTTGATCCTGTGGTGGATGCAAGGACATCATCTTGCAATTTCCACGACATCTCCCCCATTTTGAGAGTCCTCTCAACTTAAAAGAAAATTACAAGATTTAAGAACATTCATTCACATAGAAAATGCATATATTCTACATAAACCAAAATCACAAAACAACAGTGGCGTGCCGTGGGACGTGGGCCTTCAGTGAGGTCCTACACAGCCCCACCCGAATTAATCCACCTCTTATTACCATCATTATGATGCCATGGCTCTAGACACTATACATTTAGACAGAAACGCAGTATAACCAGGCGTTGCGTCACCTTGAAATTGACATTTTTATTCAGAGAATTGCAGGGGAAGAGTACAATACAGTACAGTTCAACTAATAGGCAAGAACATAGTCGAGTGCAACAGAGTTATATTAATATTCTTCTTCTATCTATTTCTGGTCCACAGACTTTGAGCTTTAAGTCCAAAAAAAATAATACAGTGTGTTCATTTAACAGCGCATTATTTTGTTAATATATAGGCTATTTAATATTAACGAAATAAAATGCGAAACATACATACACATTTAATAAAAAATAAAATGCATTGTATGCCTACTCACCAAAGACTGATTATTTGAACACAAAATCCTTCCTCCTTTCTTTCCTCAAGAAGACTTCAATGACTCTGTTGTACAGTCTATCTGTGCGTTTTAGTTCCACCAATAAGTCCTTTTATCGACATGGAGGCTAATGCTGAAAGCCGAGTCTGTCCAGTAGCATTTCTGGAATACGTTTTGATTCGCTTTAAGGCCGAGAATGACCACTCGACAGAAGCCGTGGACACAGGGATAGTCACTGTCACACATGCCAATGTGTAAAGTTGCCCCATGTCCTCATTCAGATTTTTCTGCTTAAGGAAATCAAGGAGGTCAGAGGGACTTTTCCCTTCAAAATCAGTCATAGCATACATTACAGTCAGTTCTGTTTTTAGCTTGGATAGGTTGAACAGTGTTCCGTGACTCTCTGTTAAGCTGGAGAAGGCTGTTTGTGGGAATTTTTTCCGGTAGGTCTGAAAGTGCTGGGGGTCCAGGAGGGAGAGAAACATACATTTTTCGTGGTCTTGAAACCTGTTTCGTATCTGGCAAAGAATGTTGCTGTGGAGTTGTTGGTAGTATGTGCGAGGGTCTCCTTGTGCTGGGCCTCTGCGTGCGCTGGGTGAACTTGAGATGCGCGCTGTGTCATCGTAGATTTGACTGAACCTGCGCCTCTCTCGCTCAATTGTGTCACAAAACTATTTCCCTCTTGTCAGGCAGAAAAGCACATCCGAAAAAAGCACATCCGAATAATTAAAAATCCCATTGAATGTCTCAAGCAAAAAACAAAACTCAAAATCATCCAAACGTGCATTAAATCCATCAGCCATAAGCACAGTATCCCCGTCATGGTCATCATGATGTTCCAGTAAGTGGTTAAACAGCTCCTTTAGGGCAACTCTCTTTTCAAAGACTGCATTGACCGACCAATCTAGATGTATATTGCCACCTTGTTGGTGCAACCTTAGGAAGACGACGCTTGCAAATGTCATCCAGCAGTTGCGTGCGCTTAGGGGATCGTGGGAAAAATGCTGCAAGGCCATTGAGGTTGGCAAAGAAGACCTTGCATTCTTTAAGCTTTGAGGCTCCTTGAGTCAGTACTAAATTTAGTCGATGTGCATAGCAGTGAATGAATAAGGCCATCATCGGTGCCCTCTCCTTAACTTTAGCCTGCACCCCATTGAGTCCAGATGCCATGACTGCTGCGCCATCAAAACACTGTGCCAACTTTATCCAGACTACATTCATTTTCCTCCAAGAAACAGAAAATAAGAGCGGCAATGTCATCAGCTCGCTTGCCGCTTGTCACATCTTCAAATCGGATAAATCGCTCCTTGACTCCTGTGTCTTTTTTAATCTCCATTTTGATCTCTTCTCCCATCACTTCAGCAATAGCATAAATTAGGTCATTTTGTATTTTGCCTGACGTCCCAATGAACACTTTGTTAGTGGACAGGTGGTATTGTAAATCTGTGTTGCTTTCAGAAAGAAAAGAAAGAAGCTCCACGTAGTTCCCTTTGTTTGTGGAGTCAGCACTTTCATCGTGTCCCCTAAATCAAAGTTCCTGTTTACCCAAAAACATGACACAATCAATGAGTCTTTTCAATATTTCCCTATTTTTCTTCACCTTTTCATTGTGCAGCTCCGTTGCCCTGCGCGCTTGTTCGTTGAGCTGTAGATCCACTCGGGTGTCCCCAAAAGTTTTCAAAAGCACCATTGCTTGTAAGTGCCCAGCCGCACTTTGGTGTCTCGTTGCTGCCTTGGTTAGACAACTCAAGTTTGCAAAGCTAGTGTGGCTCCAAACACCAAATCGATCACTTGCAAATAATAGGCATTCCAAGCAGTAGTTTGCAGTGCTTCTCGGAGCCTGTGAGCCATTGATAGCGCTCGTAGTTGGAACTTTGAAAGTGGCGAACGAACCCCTTTCCCACCTGTGACAGGCTTTGTAGCGTCGGCATCGGGCGACCTCTCCTTACAATGTCTAACTTTTCTTGAAAAGTTCGTCTTGAGAATGGCGTTATAATTATATCCTCTACCAAATCGATATCTTCTCCTCCTTCCGCCATTGTGGGTTGAAAAAACAGCTTAGTAGTACGCGAATTAATTTGTTTATCAAATTCAGTTTCCTAGTTCTGAGGTTCTGCATAGACCTGCCCATAGGACCTGCCTCTCAATATTGGTAATCCAATCAAAAGACATGCACGCACTACGCCTGCTAGGTGGCTCCTGTGTAACACTGGAGCCAGCCAGCAGGCGTACAATAGCCAACTCTAAAGCTGATTGGTTGACACAAAATTTTCATTTCCATTCACTTTAAGCTACAAGCACCCGCACTGTTGATTCTGAAGGCCTGAGGGCAGATTTTAGACCCCTGGCAACACATGATGGCTGAATATGATTGGATAAAAGATACAACATAAAGACCAGCCCTCCAAATCTCAACCTGGGGCTGGAAGCAGTGCAACCAAGAGGAAAGCTATGAAATGAAGAGTATAACTCTTACTCTGGGGAATAATTTAATACATATTTGTGGGAAAATATATAAAAAAAAAATATATATATTCTGATGATGTTTAGGCCAGCAGAGAAGACCTTGCTGGGCCTGACGGCCCACCACTGCAAAACAATAACTCATTGCATGGGGTTCGTTCACATGACTAGCTTCCACAACACTAATTCAGCCTCATTCAAACCCCCAACACATTTTCTAAGCACTCTAGCAATTTGTCTGGAAAGGTTATGATACCCAGTCACCCGCACGAACACACGTAAAAAAAAAAAAAAGTGGACTAAGTTAAATGGTGCGTTATCCCACTATGTTGTCCGAATGACCTCTTTGGTACAGCCTCTCCCATAGGTCGTTTGGCGACCGCTTACGAAAATGAAAGAGACCATTGGGTTACAGATGTAACCTTGATTCTCTGAGTAGAGTAACGGGTCACCAAGCTTTCATGTTGTTCCTCCACCCCCGTGGAGTTCGAGTGAAGTAATAAACAGTACGCCACACCGCGTTTTATAGTGACAGGTCACGTGGGTACAGTAAGGGTGTAGTGTGACTATAAACATATTTGAGTTCCCATAGGTTGTTTAGCGACCCGTTACTCTACTCAGAGAACCAAGGTTACATCCGTAACCCAAGGTTTTGTCTCTTCTCTCCTTTTGTCCGCTATTAGATCTTTCCCGGGGGAACAAATCCAATAACTAATATCCCTACAGGTGTAGGCTACATGTGGACATTGCATAAACATGGTCAGCTTGAGTGTAGATACATTTATCAACTAAAAAATCCCATTGACTTTACCTAGCAAATGAAAATAAGTTGTGTGTAGAGTACAACCACAGATAGAACAAGGAGCATAAAAATATTTGGTACAACTTCAGCTGTCCCAGAACTAGCATGACATTCTATTCTACTTCTATGGCTTTGGCTGTCTAACCACACACTGAAATGCACAGCTCTCTGGGTGAGGTTATGTCTTCACGTCTCCAATGGGTGACTCCAGTCCCTTGCATCTATGTCATGTATTACAGGTTATGGACAGGCGCAGTCATGTGGAAGGAGGGGAGGAGTACATGCCACTCCATCCTAGAAATGACATAATTTGCCTAAATCCATGGGTCCAGCAGGCAGAGTTCAATAAATACAAGCAGATGTGAGATGCAGGAAAATGGCACTCTTCTCATACCACTCTGTAGCTACTGACCTCCAGGAGGAAGCTTTGAATCGGTCAGTAGCCTACAGAGTAATATGACAAGAGTGCAATTGCAGGACGTGTGTAGATATTCTAAACGAGTTTTGATAACTTTCCCATAATACTGTACTAGCAGTGTTCTGCTAATATAACAATGTGCAAATATTACACTCGTCTTTTATCTTTTTTCATTCACAGCCGACACAGATACTGTACCTATCAGCATTTGGTCTGGTGGTACATGTTAGTTATCATCCCATGGTATCCCATATAAGACAGTTCCCTGACATGTTTGAAGGATACACAGTGACGCACCCCCTCTACCATTCCATTCAATAATAACAAAGACGATGTATAATTTTAATGCTGAGTGCAAGTCCTCTCACAGTTCAGATATCTGTATCAACCTGTCTTTTAGTGACACACCATCTCGTCTGTCCTCCATCTGTAGAAACCCAAGGTAGAGCTCTGATTTCATTATCATTGGTTGTTAGGTGAATTCCAGGACAGACAAGTGATAGTATTTTGACCTATGTGGTGGTTAATTTCTGTATTACCAAATGAGGAGAGATACAAACTTCACACACCAGTCAGAGTTCTACTTAAACTACATCTGTAACGTTCGTCGTTAAGGGTAGACCAAGGCGCAGCGTGATTTGGGTTCATCATACTTCATGTAAATGTGAACCAGCGAAAAAACAACAACACAACGAACGAAAAGCTTCGTCGTGCAACATACATGCAACCAAACAAAGACAAGATCCCACAACTGAAGGTGGGAAAAAGGGCTGGTTAAGTATGATCCCCAATCAGAGACAACGATGGACAGCTGCCTCTGATTGGGAACCATACTAGGCCAACAAAGAAAAAGAAAACATAGATATACAAAAATTAGAGTACCCACCCCAGTCACACCCTGACCTAAGTAAAATATAGAGAATAAACAGGGATCTCTAAGGTCAGGGCATGACAACATCTTTAATAATACGAGCTTTGCAATAGCAATGACTTTCAATGATGCACCATTTCTAATGAACCATTGAAAGTGACAAAACAAAAGTACAAAGATCTTTTATAGCCAAGATACACTCCTCTCAACCTACATGACAGACAACAGATACATAGAATGGTCACAAGGTTAAGATTTGTATGAAAGGTATCTATAATACATAGCAGACAGCAACTGCTGTGTCAACCGTTTTCATTGTAAAGACCAGTGTCTGGTCCTCCTACTCCAACCTGGAACCGTCTCACCCTGGTACGGTATAGCACAAAAACATTACCTCATGTTCTCTGGAATGCTATTCAGGTTTTAGCACCCAAAGACATCATAAATCACCTCTGTCTGTGCTATCTCATAGAGGCCCTCCTCAGTAAAACACACACACAATTGTTAACCGAACACTATTCTGTCGAGCGAAACAACCATTATAATGCAATACAAGCATTATAACATAATCTTGCAATTTCCACGACACCCATGACCAGATCAAATGTGACCAAAATGAAGTGGGATTGGCGCCTGGCCATGAACTGCCTCACCCTTCTGCTCCTGATATGGTTGGGGGGTTTTGACGACACTGCTGAACAACAAAGTAATTATGGAAATAATTATACTAGTAGAGTTACTGAAGTACAGAAAAGAGTCAGGCAAGTGACGCTGACTTCTTGTCAATATGGGGGCGCTGTTTTCACTTTGTAAAAATTTGTTCCCAAATTAAACTGCCTCGTACTCAATTCTTGCTCGTACAATATGCATATTATTATTACTATTGGATAGAAAACACTCTCTAGTTTCTAAAACCGTTTGAATTATATCTGTGAGTAAAACAGAACTCAAGTTGCAGCTAACTTCCTGTCAGGAAGTAAGAAATCTGAAATCGGGCACTCTGTTCCAGGGTCAGTTTATTAATTTGCATGTAATCTATGGGTCGACATGCACTGCATACGATTTCCCCTAGATGTCAGTAAGCAGTGAGAATTGTAATGGGGTTGCTAGGTAGATCTGAGGCCGTATAAAAGCTCTTGGAACGGGGGGTGCAGTCTTTTCAAAGTTCGTCATGACGCGAGACAGACCTCAGGATGGCATTCTGAAAAGCTCTCGTTAAAGGCGTTAGATATATCCGGCTCTGATTTTATTCGATATAGGTGTTAAAGACATCATAATGTAGTTATTTTAAACCGAGTTATATCAGTTTATCAGTATATTGCAATTTTCGGATTTTTCTTTGTGCTGCGTTATGAAGAGTTGGACACGGCTGCGCCACATAGCTAATGTTTGCTGCTAATTCCAAAGTTGAAGACGACAATCTACAACCGAGCAACGATGATTCTGGACAAAGGACAACTTGCACAAGATTCTGATGGAAGCTCATCAAATAGTAAGAACTATTTATGCTGTTAATTCGTATTTCTGTTGAAAAATGTAAAACTATAATTCCGCCATTAATTTCGGCACGGTCTCGCTGTAACGCACGCTGTATGTCATAGTAATGTTAATTTTAAAAATCTAACACAGCGGTTGCATTAAGAACTAATGTATCTTTCATTTGCTGTCCAACCTGTATTTTTTAGTCAAGTTTATGATTAGTTATTGATTAGATTAGGTGCCTCTCCCAAGATTCCTCCCGACATTTTGTTTGAAGTTTGGCTACTATTCACATTGTATAACCACGATTTGTGCCGCTAAATATGCACATATTCGAACAAACTCTATATGTATTGTGTAATATGATGTTATATGACTGTCATCTGAAGAAGTTTGAGAAGGTTAGTGAAAAAATGTATATCTTTTGCTGGTTTATTCGCTAACGCTAACGTTATGTTGAATGAATGGGGCTGTGTGGTAGGCTATTGTAGTAAGCTAATATAATGCTATATTGTGTTTTCGCTGTAAAACACTTAAAAAATCTGAAATATTGGCTGGATTCACAAGATGTTTATCTTTCATTTGGTGTCTTGGACTTGTGATTTCATGAAAATTGTATTATATGATATCCCTGTCGCTTTAGGCTAGGCTATGCTAGTCAGCTTTTTTGATGGGGGGGATCCCGGATCCGGGGTTGTGACCCATTAGAGGTTAATATGCAACCAGCTGTAAAACGTTATGTTGCTGAATGCTTGCTATAAAATTAAATATAAAGAGAGTCGCACACTCAATATTTGAACTCCCAGTAATTTATTGGGTAAATCACCAATGTTTCGGCATCACTGTGCCTTCTGTGCACGTATTTGCAGCATGTTAGCAAAAAAAGAGTGGTACTCAGGCTAGACAAATACCATCCTTAGAAAATACACAATAGACTTTTATGAGAACAGGCATGTTGTTTTAGCACTAGTAGTAGACAAAGCCTCCTAATGCAAGCTATCTAGTGGTGCTAACCACTTCTTTGATCATGACTCCCAGTTCCATTACAGTAAAGGTAGAATGGCATCAGGGCCACAGAGTTATTGAGAGCAAGTGCTAACCAAAACAACATGCCTAGCTACATAACTGACAAATTCGGGTTAATTTCAATGTCTTAGTCCGAGTTGTAATTAATTGGCTAGCTAGCTAGGTAATGTTAGCTAGCAGGGATTTTCTTAGCTAGCCAGTTCGAGTTGAAACATTATCGATAGCAAGCTAGCTAACGTTACATCCTATCAAACCTTATCGTCAGATGCAACGTTAGCTATGCAAATCTTCCTCTATGACATGACATCAAATTACACATTAGGGAGAGGCTATGTATTTAGCTAGTTACATCACAGCATGACAGTATTATAACCAGGCTAGCTACTTACCACACTATCCACAGCCATGTCGTACTTTTGTTGTACGCAATTCCTTCCTTGCCGTGTTGCTCAATATTGTTGAATGCATTAGAAGTTTACACAAACTTTATGGGAGCCCATTTGGAAGCCCATTTTCTCTCCTATATAAGCAAGTGTGTGTGCGTTGCAGACTTGACAACAGTACCACAACATAGCTGATTACACCTTTTTGTCTCCGGGAAATTGGCCATCATTGGCAAAAATAGACATGTAAGTAATCCATACTCAACCCAACCATACCCGTCTTGACCCACCCACTTCCAAATCTAATTTTGGACAAGACTAACTTTATGACCCAAATTATCATATTTAAACTTTGTAGTACATTTTGACAATTCTGACTCATATCGATGGCACATTGGCCGTTTATAATCAGAGAAGTTGGTTCTAGGAGGCAGATCCCCTTTAACTTGTCTGGATCTTGGGACCAATGTCCTGATATAAATCTTCGTCTTGGCTTCTGGATATGACCTTAGTCTTTGGTTTACAAACCATAGTCAACCCAATTTGAAGAATACAATGCTCTCTGATCATTTACTGATCACTCCCAATATATAGGAATCCCCATCTAGTTGAGTACTTTCAAATGATGGAAGCCCTCAATGGCAATGTCTACACTAAAACAAGTTACAGTTCAAGTTGGAAGTTTACATACACTTAGAGTCATTAAAACTTGTTTTTCAACCACTCCACACATTTCTTGTTAACAAACTAGTTTTGGCAAGTCGGTTAGGACATGTACTTTGTGCATGACACAAGTCATTTTTCCAACAATTGTTTACAGACAGATTATTTCACTTATAATTCACTGTATCACAATTCCAGTGGATCAGAAGTTTACATACACTAAGTTGGCTGTGCCTTTAAACAGCTTGGAAAATTCCAGAAAATTATGTCATAGCTTTAGAAGCTTCTGATAGGCTAATTGACATCATTTGAGTCAATTGGAGGATGTGGATATATTTCAAGGCCTACCTTCAAACGCAGTGCCTCTTTGCTTGACATCATGGGAAAATCAAAAGCAATCAGCCAAGACCTCAGAAAAAAAATTGTAGACCTCCACAAGTCTGGTTCATCATTGGGAGAAATGTTCAAACAACTGAAGGTACCACGTTCATCTGTACAAACAATAGTACGCAAGTATATACACCATGGGACCACACATCCGTCATACTGCTCAGGAAGGAGACGCGTTCTGTCTCCTAGAGATGAACATACTTTGGTCCGAAAAGTGCAAATCAATCCCTGAACAACAGCAAAGGACCTTGTGAAGATGCTGGACGAAACAGGTACAAAAGTATCTATATCCACAGTAAAACGAGTCCTATATCGACATAACCTGAAAAAGCTGTTCATCAAGGAAGAAGCCGTTGCTCCAAAACCACCATAAAAAGCCAGACTACGGTTTGCAACTGGACATGGGGACTGAGACCGTACTTTTTGGAGAAATGTCCTCTGGTCTGATGAAACAAAAATAGAACTGTTTGGCCATAATGACCATCGTTATGTTTGGAGGAAAAAGGGGGATGCTTGCAAGCCAAAGAACACCATCCCAACCGTGAAGCACGGGGGTGGCAGCATCATGTTGTGGGGGTGCTTGGCTGCAGGAGGGACTGTTGCACTTCACAAAATAGATGGCATCATGAGGCAGGAAAATTTTGGATATATTGAAGCAACATCTTAAGACAGCAGTCTGGACAATGACCCCAAGCATACTTCCAAAGTTGTGGCAAAATGGCTAAAGGACAACAAAGTCAGGGTATTGGAGTGGCCATCACAAAGCCTTGACCTCAATCCTACAGACAATTTGCAGGCAGAACTGAAAAAGCATGTGCAAGCAAGGAGGCCTACAAACCTGACTCTGTTATACCAGCTCTGTCAGGAGGAATGGAACAAAATCCACCCAACTTATTGTGGGAAGCTTGTGGAAGGCTACCCAAAATGTTTGACCCAAGTTAAACAATTTAAAGGCATTGCTACCAAATACTAATTTGTAAACTTCTGACCCACTGGGAATGTAATGAAAGAAATGAAAGCTGAAAGAAATCATTCTCTACTGCTATTCTGACATTTCACATTCTTAAAATGAAGTGGTGATCCTAACTGACCTAAGAAAGGGAATTTTTACTCTGACTAAATGTCAGGAATTGTGAAAAACTGAGTTTAAATGTATTTGGCTAAGGTGTATGTAAACCTCCGACTTCAACTGTAAATCTACACTCAAGCTGGCCATGTTAGTGCAATGTTGGAAGGTAAACCTTCGCCCCAGTCTGAGGTCCTGAGCACTCTGGAGCAGGTTTTCATCAAGGATCTCTCTGTACTTTCCTCCATTCATCTTATAGTCATTTAAATGTATTTGGCGTATGTAAGGGGTATGTAAACTTCCGACTTCAACTGTATATCCATCTAGAGTTCTCATTTCTCTCTAAATAACACGTTATTTTGCCCAAATAAAGACCGGTAAAGTTATATTTTTTACATCTAACATAATTAATGAGAGGCATAAGTGATTCAATCAATCAACACGTTTCAGATTCATACAATCAACATTTTACAGAGAATAGATTATATTTCTCTGAATTCAATTTGAAGGTTTTGAAAATCAGGTTAAAAATCATGTTTGACTATATTGTTAATTTGCTATGCAAATAACATTTCTAAAATGTGTCTGTAATAGAAGGTTAATCAATGCTTTTCTCTCTTCTACAGTCATTGACAAATGTGTGTATTGGACTCATGTACACCAATAGAAAAATAGTTCCTGGGTACGGTTGAAATAACAGGCTAAACAACATTTCTATAAACATTTCTGTTATTTTTTATTTATTTTTTATTTTATTTCACCTTTATTTAACCAGGTAGGCTAGTTGAGAACAAGTTCTCATTTGCAACTGCGACCTGGCCAAGATAAAGCATAGCAGTGTGAACAGACAACAACACAGAGTTACACATGGAGTAAACAATAGACAAGTCAATAACATGGTAGAAAAAAGAGAATCTATATACAATGTGTGCAAAAGGTATGAGGTAGGCAATAAATCGAATAATTACAATTTAGCAGATTAACACTGGAGTGATCAATCATCAGATGATCATGTGCAAGAAGAGATACTGGTGTGCAAAAGTGCAGAAAAGTAAAATAAATAAAAGCAGTATGGGGGTGAGGTAGGTAAATTGGGTGGGTAGTTTACAGATGGACTATGTACAGCTGCAGCGATCGGTCAGCTGCTCGGATAGCAGATTTTTAAAGTTGTTGAGGGAGATAAAAGTCTCCAACTTCAGAGATTTTTGCAATTCGTTCCAGTCGCAGGCAGCAGAGAACTGGAAGGAAAGGCGTCCAAATGAGGTTTTGGCTTTAGGGATGATCAGTGAGATACACCTGCTGGAGCGCGTGCTACGGGTGGGTGTAGCCATCGTGACCAGTGAACTGAGATAATGCGGCACTTTGCCTAGCATAGCCTTGTAGATGACCTGGAGCCAGTGGGTCTGACGACGAACATGTAGCGAGGGCCAGCCGACTAGGGCATACAGGTCGCAGTGGTGGGTCGTATAAGGTGCTTTAGTAACAAAACGGATGGCACTGTGATAAACTGCATCCAGTTTGCTGAGTAGAGTATTGGAGGCTATTTTGTAGATGACATTGCCGAAGTCGAGGATCGGTAGGATAGTCAGTTTTACTAGGGTAAGTTTGGCGGCGTGAGTGAAGGAGGCTTTGTTCCGGAATAGAAAGCCGACTCTAGATTTGATTTTGGATTGGAGATGTTTGATATGAGTCTGGAAGGAGAGTTTGCAGTCTAGCCAGACACCTAGGTACTTATAGATGTCCACATATTCTAGGTCGGAACCGTCCAGGGTGGTGATGCTAGTCGGGCGTGCGGGTGCAGGCATCGAACGGTTGAAAAGCATGCATTTGGTTTTACTAGCGTTTAAGAGCAGTTGCAGGCCACGGAAGGAGTGTTGTATGGCATTGAAGCTCGTTTGGAGGTTAGATAGCACAGTGTCCAGGGAAGGGCCGGAAGTATACAGAATGGTGTCGTCTGCGTAGAGGTGGATCAGGGAATCGCCCGCAGCAAGAGCAACATCATTGATGTATACAGAGAAAAGAGTCGGCCCGAGAATTGAACCCTGTGGTACCCCCATAGAGACTGCCAGAGGACCGGACAACATCCCCTCCGATTTGACACACTGAACTCTGTCTGCAAAGTAGTTGGTGAACCAGGCAAGGCAGTCATTAGAAAAGCCGAGGCTATTGAGTCTGCCGATAAGAATATGGTGATTGACAAAGTCGAAAGCCTTGGCCAGGTCGATGAAGACGGCTGCACAGTAATGTCTTTTATCGATGCCGGTTATGATATCGTTTAGTACCTTGAGCGTGGCTGAGGTGCACCCGTGACCGGCTCGGAAACCGGATTGCACAGCGGAGAAGGTACGGTGGGATTCGAGATGGTCAGTGATCTGTTTGTTGACTTGGCTTTCGAAGACCTTAGCTAGGCAGGGCAGGATGGATATAGGTCTGTAACAGTTTGGGTCCAGGGTGTCTCCCCCTTTGAAGAGGGGGATGACAGCGGCAGCTTTCCAATCCTTGGGGATCTCAGATGATACGAAGGAGAGGTTGAACAGGCTGGTAATAGGGGGTGCGACAATGGCAGCGGACAGTTTCAGAAATAGGGGGCCCAGATTGTCAAGCCTAGCTGATTTGTATGGGTCCAGGTTTTCCAGCTCTTTCAGAACATCTGCTATCTGGATATGGGTAAAGGAGAAGCTGGGGAGGCTTGGGCGAGTAGCAGCGGGGGGGGCGGGGCTGTTGGCCAAGGTTGGAGTCGCCAGGTGGAAGGCATGGCCAGCCATTGAGAAATGTTTGTTGAAGTTTTCGATTATCACGGACTTATCAGTGGTGACCGTGTTATCTAGCCTCAGTGCAGTGGGCAGCTGGGAGGAGGTGCTCTTGTTTTCCATGGACTTTACAGTATCCCAGAACTTTTTGGAGTTAGAGCTACAGGATGCAAATTTCTGCTTGAAAAAGCTGGCCTTTGCTTTCCTGACTGACTGCGTGTATTGGTTCCTGACTTCCCTGAACAGTTGCATATCACGGGGGCTCTTCGATGCTATTGCAGTTCGCCACAGGATGTTTTTGTGCTGGTCGAGGGCAGTCAGGTCTGGAGTGAACCAAGGGCTATATCTGTTCTTGGTTCTGCATTTTTTGAACGGAGCATGCTTGTCTAATATGGTGAGGAAGTAACTTTTAAAGAATGACCAGGCATCCTCAACTGACGGGATGAGGTCAATATCCTTCCAGGGTACCCGGGCCAGGTCGATTAGAAAGGCCTGCTCACAGAAGTGTTTCAGGGAGCGTTTGACAGTGATGAGGGGTGGTCGTTTGACCGTGGACCCGTGGCGGATACAGGCAATGAGGCAGTGATCGCTGAGATCTTGATTGAAGACAGCAGAGGTGTATTTGGAGGGCAAGTTGGTCAGGATAATGTCTATTAGGGTGCCCATGTTTACGGATTTAGGGTTGTACCTGGTGGGTTCCTTGATGATTTGTGTGAGATTGAGGGCATCAAGCTTAGATTGTAGGACTGCCGGGGTGTTAAGCATATCCCAGTTTAGGTCACCTAACAGAACAAACTCTGAAGCTAGATGGGGAGCGATCAATTCACAGATGGTGTCCAGGGCACAGCTGGGAGCTGAGGGGGGTCGGTAGCAGGCGGCAACAGTGAGAGACTTATTTCTGGAGAGATTAATTTTTAAAATTAGAAGTTCGAACTGTTTGGGCATAGACTTGGAAAGTATGACAGAACTTTGCAGGCTATCTCTGCAGTAGATTGCAACTCCTCCCCCTTTGGCAGTTCTATCTTGACGGAAAGTGTTATAGTTGGGTATGGAAATCTCAGAGTTTTTGGTGGCCTTCCTAAGCCAGGATTCAGACACGGCAAGGACATCAGGGTTGGCAGAGTGTGCTAAAGCGGTGAGTAAGGCAAACTTGGGGAGGAGGCTTCTGATGTTGACATGCATGAGGCCAAGGCTTTTTCGATCACAGAAGTCAACAAATGAGGGTGACTGGGGACATGCAGGGCCTGGGTTTACCTCCACATCACCCGAGGAACAGAGGAGTAGTAGAATGAGGGTGCGGCTAAAGGCTATCAAAACTGGTCGCCTAGAGCGTTGGGGACAAGGAATAAAAGGAGCAGATTTATGGGCGTGGTAGAATAGATTCTGGGCATAATGTGCAGACCAGGGTATGGTGGGGCACGGGTACAGCGGAGGCAAGCCCAGGCACTGGGTGATAAGAGAGGTTGTATCTCTGGACATGCTGGTCTCAATGGGTGAGGTCACCGCATGTGTGGGGGGTGGGACAAAGGAGGTATCAGAGGTACGGAGAGTGGAACTACGGGGTCCATTGCAAACCAAAACAATGATAACTAGCCTGAACAACAGTATGTAAGGCATATTGATATTAGAGAGAGACATACAATAAGGCATAAAGTGATTGCAGGTCATGATTGGGAGAGCTAGCTAAAACAGCAGGTGAAATAACAGCAGCTAGTCAGCTAACACAGCAACAGAAGGTAAAAATGGCGACGACTGGGCAGAGAGGGTCGGATTAACTACACACAGATCCTGAGTTAAGGCACAGAGCCGACAGATAAAACACAAATAAACAGAATGGAGTACCGTGAATTAATGGACAGTCAAGCAGGCATCAGCTATGTAGCCAAGTGATCATAGTGTCCAGGGGCAGCCGTAGATGGAGTAGTGAGGCCTCAACTAAGCTAGCACGCGTTTAAAGTTAGTAGCCCGGGGGGGGTGGTCTGCTCAGACGGAGGGGGTCTGCTCAGACGGAGGCCGGTTGAGGGCACCGGTTGAGGGCACGTCTGCAAACCAGACGTGGTCGTGTCGACAGAGAATCCAAGCCGGATAGCGATGGCGAAAGAGAGGTTGTGAATTGTAGAATTGTGTTTGCTAACTGGTGCTAGCTTCCTAGCTGCGCTAGCTGCAAGATAAGCTAGCAGTTAGCAGACCGGGGCAGGCAAGTTAGCCTTTGGGGGACGTCTGTTTTTGCCTCTTCGTGCGGTGACGTCGATAGACCAGTCGTGGAATTAGTAGGGTTCCAGGTAGCTCTAGGTAGCTAACAGGCCTAGTAGGTTAGCAGAATGGGCCTTCAGCGGGCGTCACGCCTGAGGGGCCTGTTGGAGTCCCCGGGCAGATTATGTCGGTATTCCAGTCGTAGAGGATAGGCGGGGTTCCGTGCTCCGTACCGGCAGTAAATGGGTCCGGGTCTTGTAGCCCAGGAGTGGGCTTCAGTGGTAGCACAGGAGCCCTAGCCAATTGGCTTCAGGCTAATTGGTGCCTGCTCCGGTGCCTGCTCCGGGATGGAAACGCTAGCCAGGAGTGGTCACCCGGGATTGTGGTTAGCTAGTTGCGAAGATCCAGATGAAAATGTTCAGAGTTTGCGGTAGGAATCCGGGGATATGGAGAGAAATAGGTCCGTTATGCTCTGGTTTTAGTCACGTTGTTCGAACTAGCGAGAGCTTTCCGAGCTAAAGGTTAGCTGATGACCGCTAGCAATGGTTTGCTAACTGATAGCTGGTAGGCAGTTAGCTGGCTATCTTCAGTAGATGGATTCCAGATCAGAAGTAAATAGAAATACTTTAGAAAAAAGCAGATCCACGCCACATTGGGTGAGGCGGGTTGCAGGAGAGTATTTAGAAGTTGAGGTTTAAGAAAGTATTTTTAAAAGATATGCGAAGAAAAAGATGTAAAAAGATATATACAAGGGACACGGGACACGACAGGACAAAGACGTCTACACTGCTACGCCGTCTTGGATGTGTCAGGTCAAGTCACTTGACATTTACTACCATTATGCTATTTATTGATTTGTCTTAGTATTTGTATCATTTTGTGTAGTATATTGTGGTATTCATAATAGAGCATATGTATTGAAACCCAAGGGAATGCTCTTGAATTGTAAATTGTAGGGATTATTGCCCCTCCCTGAAACAGGGAGTTACCTACCTGAATTTTCCAATAAGAAACTCGTTCATTGCAAACATTTTCTGTTGCAAAACATTTTTGCTACAGAGTGTACTAATTAATACACCTTGTTGTATGTGAGAAAATTATACAAAGCTTAGATAAGACCTCTTCAGGGAATGACAGAAACATCGTTTCTGAATAGATTTTTAATCAACTTTTTCAATTCAACGGCAGTTGACATTATTGATTATTTAAAAGTTGGCAACATTATTTGCAATGCAGTATTTTCAATATATAAACTTTTTATAAAATATTTTTTTTTACACAAGACACATTACTACGATAGTCCAGAGAGGGCATCATGAATTAAATGTTTTTTTTCCCCTCATTATGTCGAGATCACAACTTATTTATCTCATGATCACATAACAAAAGTTGTTTTGTCGAGATCAAGAGATATTCAAAAGTACCATGCGTCATCCATTGATTTGTTCAGATGCATGATAACCACTTCATCAAGGAGCCCTCTGGCTGCGTTGATCGCAATACTGGGCTTCTAAGCCCTGAACGATGCCTGACAGGCAGCTGTGTCTCCAAGGCTACGTGCCGCCCCTAAGACCACAACCAATCGCATGCAAGGGACAACGCAGCTAACTTGGCTAGTCTTGTGAGCTAGTTATCAAACTGATAATAAGCTCCAAACACAAATGAATGCATGATGTTAGCATGAAATGTACTATCCCTTACCATAGCAATTTTAAAAAACGTGCTGAATCCACTGTGGACTCTGCAGCCTCAGCCATACTGTCAAGCTATCATCAATAAGTCCACTCCTATTTATGGAGTTTATCTCGTGATCTCAACCAAACAACTTTTGTTATGTCATGATCCTGGGAAAATTAGCTTGTGATCTCGACAAAGCAACTTGTTATGTTGTGATCATGAGATAGATAAATAAGTTGTGACGGACATAATGAGGGAATTATCTTTTCATTAATATGTCCTCTGGACTTTCGTACATTACATTTGAAAGGTCCCTTACTTTGTATTATAAATGTGCAATTCAACCTTAGAGTTTGATGACAATTCTTTAAAAAATTCTCCACGATATTTACCTTAAAAGCAAAGCAGAATTCATAAAAAGGTAATATCTACATTATCCCCAATTTTTGAAAACAGACCGATATTATAAAAGTGAAAAGTCTCTTTGATCATGATTTAGTAAGGCAAAACAGGTATCCACTGAGTATAGCTAGTTTGTCATAAACATCCACTGCAGTACAAACTATTAAAAACAACCAAAAGCCTAAATAGCACACACAATGAAACAGCCATATTGCTATTCCAATACAGATATTCAATTAAATAAGGGATATAAAAAGAAGAGACATTGGCAAAAGCAATAGAATACAATGTATAAGTGCATTTACAAAAATATATTTCCTTGTGAAAAGTAAAGATGTGGAGTGCGAAAAGCGATTAACCGGAAGACTGACGTTGTGGCACTGGGATCTGAGACAAAGTGGATGTTCCAGGTATTCTTTTTTTGCAGTCACGTTGAGCATGTCAGAATATTGTTATATCATATGAATATGTGGTTCCTAGATGTTTAACAGTTCCCCAGGTGTTCCAAGATCTGATAATCTACAGATACATGAACGACCTGGAACGCCACCATACTCAATCTCATGGTTTTAGGTAAAGTTTCTTTAAACTGTGTTTTTATAGGAGTGGGATCTCTCTTTCCTTCCCTCTTTCTCTGCATCACGCCCAAGTCCCCCCCCCCCACCACTCTTTTGTCCCCTTCTCTCTCTCTTTCAGTGCCAATCCATGTCCTCTTCATCTTCTGCCTCTGAAGGCACATCCTCATCACTGACCTCATACTGTTCTCCCGCTTCATTACAACAACCATTCACATTCTGCATAGCCTCTGCTGCCTCCTTGGCCCGTGCCTCGGCTGCTGCCGCCGCCAGGGTCGCCCGCTCCTCCTCCTCTTTGAGTTTGAGCGCGGCGTCCTTCTTCTCCCGCTCAGAGTGGCTCTTCATGTGGGCGCTGCGGCTCTTAACCTTGTAGAACACCCTGGAGGTCAAAGGTCAGACACATTAACAATATAACCCAGAGCGCTATATACACTATATACACAAAAGTATGTGGACACCTCCTTCAAATGAGTGGACTCTGCTATTTCAGCCACACCCAGTGCTGACAGGTGTATAGAATCGAGCACACAGCCATGGAACCTACATAGACAAACATTGTCAGTAGAATGGCCTTACTGAAGAGCTCAGTGACTTTCAACGTGGCACCGTTCCAACAAGTCTGGTTGTCAAATTTCTGCACTGCTAGAGCTGCCCCGGTCAACTGTAAATGCTGTTAATGTGAGGTGGAAACGTCTAGGAGCAACAAAGGCTTAGCAGCAAAGTGGTAGGCCACACAAGCCCACAGAACAGGACCACCGAGTGCTTAAGTGCGTAAAAATCTATCGAGTTCCCAACTGCCTCTGGAAGCAAGGTTAGCACAAGAACTGTTCATCGGGAGCTTCATTAAATGGGTTTCCATGGCCGAGCAACCGCACACAAGCCTAAGATCACCATGCGCAATGCCAAGTGTCGGCTGAGGTGGTGTAAAGCTTGCCGCCATTGGACTCTGGAGCAGTGGAAATGTGTTTTCTGGAGCGATGAATCACGCTTCACCATCTGGCAGTCCAATGGACAAATCTTTGTTTGGCGGAAGCCAGGAGACTGCTACTTGCCCCAATGCATAGTGCCAACTGTAAAGTTTGGTGGAGGAGGAATAATAGTCTGGGGCTGTTTTTCATGGTTCGGGCTAGGCCTTTTAGTTCCAGTGAAGGGAAATCTTAATTACAGCGCTGTAGACGATTCTAGACGATTCTAGACGATTCGGTGCTTCCAACTTTGCAGCAAAAGTTTGGGAAGGCCCTTTCCTGTTTCAGCATGACAATCCCCCGGGGCACAGAGTGAGGTCCATACAGAAATGGTTTGTTGAGATCGGTGTGGAAGAACTTGAATGGCCTGAACAGAGCCCTGACCTCAACCCCATTGAACATCTTTGGGATGAATTGGAACACTGCGAGCCAAGCCTAATTGCCAAACATCAGTGCACGACCTCACTAATGCTCGTGGCTGATAGGAAACACGTCCCCGCAGCAATGTTCCAACATCTAGTGGAAAGCCTTCCCAGATGAGTGGATGCTGTTATAGCAGCAAAGGGTGGACCAACTCCATATTAATACCCAGGATTTTGTAATGAGATGTTCGACGAGCAGGTGCCCACATATTTTGGTATTGTAGTGTATATAAAGAGAATTATATGGCTCGGATAGAACCTAGTCACAAGTGGTGTACCAGGTCATCGCGCTGTGCATCTCAGAAGATTGCTATACCATATCAATATGGTTACAGAGACGTAAAATTATTCTCCAGGTGTTGTAATAGGGATGGGGATTTGAAATGATTTCACTATTCAAATAATATCATGACACTTTGGATATCCAGAAAGTCGAAATACATGTTAAATTTCAAATGTTTTACTTCAAATGGAGACTTGCTAACACGACTCGACAGAAAGACAGTGAGCGCAGGTGCCGAGAGTGCTGCAGCACCCCCTTAAATAACAAACAAATAAATAAATAATAATAATTCAGAATATAAAACATAAATAATTGAAAAAAATGTATTAGTCCTGTATTTGCGGCTATTGACAAAAGTAGTGCACCTTGCCTTTACTAGTCCTGTATTAGCGCAGTGGTTCCTAAACTCGGACCCGGGTCCCTCCCCTGGGTGCACGTTTTGGTTTTTGCCCTAGCACGACACAGCGGATTCAAATAATCAAATGCTTGATGATGAGTTGTTTATTTGAATCAGCTGTGTGGTTCTAAGGCAAAAAAAATCTAATGTGCACCGACAGGTAGACTGTTGTTTCATATGAATGGAGTTGTTGAAGACAAGTATGGGGAGTGGAAGATATTTTTTGTTGCTAGTGCTACAGACTGCTATATCGGTCCGCTAATACAGGGTTTGTATTAGAGACAGTGCGCTGTACCCCCTGTATTAGCGGACCGATATAGCCGTTTGTAGCGCTATCAAAAAAAGATCTGCCACTCCCTTTACTTGTCTACAACAACTCCATTCATATGAAACAACAGCCTACCTGGTGGTTGATCATTGTAGCCTACTCCTTCTCATTTAGCCAACTTATTTCTGTCATTTTAATTACATTTGGCATGGATTAGAAATCACCCACTTCACTTGCTACACATGCCGCTTCGATTGACCGACGACAACAAGCTACACATGTGAAACGTGTGCAGGCTCCCAGAGTGTCTTATGGGGTTGCACTCATAAAACTGTCATAAAACGATTGTTTTATGACAATTTCAAAGGTGATGGTCTGTCCTTGTAGGCTATGTGGCAATGTCACATAGATAATTGTATTTCATTTGAGACAAAGCCTTTTCATTGTTAAAATGTGCCTATATTTTCTGGTCTCAAATGGATCCTCTCCAAAGTACTCAAATATTAACGTCTCTTTGGCTAGTCAAATATTCCAATAACCGTGCATATCCCTATGTTGTAAAATCGGATTATCCGTGCAACGCAACTGCAACAAATAGCACCAATCGATTTTGTCTCCATTGTCATCCCACCAGTCTGGGATGTTTCCAGTGAACACTGGTCTCTAAGAGAGATGCCTGGTTTATAATACGCTTGGTCAATCCATTTCTTTCACCCTGTTTTTCTTTCACTATAAAAACTGTTAGGTGGAAACTGTTAATAGTGGTAGGATTGCATGGTGGAGTGTGTGTGTGTATCGGTTTGCAGACACAATACATAGAAAAAGACTCTTACATAGACAGACACACACAAACACACTGACCTACTACACTTCTTGCAGGGGAACACTCCCTCTGGGTCGCCCGGGGGCTTTGGGGGCGCTCTGCTCTTCTTCCCTGCAGACTCGGGACGAGGATTTCGGAGTGCAAAGGGAGGGGTTGGATGGTGAGGCCCCACCTTTTGTACAGTATTCTGGTCCTTGTGTCCTAGCACTGCTCCTGTCTTGTGGGCCAAACATTACATTTCATTGTGTTAGTCTGTCATACAAGTGTTGTATTGCACTGCTTGTGGATCATTGGTCAAAGAACATATAGACATAGGATATACCCAGTATGGGGTGGATATAAACATGATACAAAGTGGTTGAATAGTTTAACAAACACTTTTAAATGTAATTTCAAGTGAAAATGAGCACTTACATTGTCGTGAGCCTGTAGTGTCTGGTTAACCCTCAACTGGCTGCCATCTTTACCCCGTTCACATGACCCTTCCCACTTCCTGTTGTCTTCTCTCTGAGTTGGCATATAACACAATAAATGTTCATCTTAATGAAAGTAATGTAAAAAATTAAAAAGTTTAAGTAATCATTAACTACTTGTTTTATTATATTTGTTTTCATTAACTAAGCCCTACTTTGACATCCAATACTGCCTCTGTGTGTTTCGCCGCTGGTGACTCTGAAGGTCCGTAGGTAAGGGTTCCACTGCGACCGATCTTCACCCGTTTCTTATACGTGTAGTAGAACTCCACACACTGTGCCACTGTCTTAGTCCGCACCTGTATATGGAGCGACAAAACACACGTACGCAGACACACACACACAGACAAAGGTATTCATTATACTCTTCCTCTCCCCTCATTCCCGTACACACATAGAAATATAGACACAGACACCGTTATTAAAAAGTTATTCACTTCTAAATGGTACTCCCACTGTTTGCCCAGGTAGTGATAATATGCTGATTCATGCCATGTGGTGAAAGTGTCATGGCCGACATGGCCTGATTAGAATTGGGCGTACCAATTTCTGCACCATGAAGAAGTCCTTCCTGTAGGCAGAGATGCCTTTGTTGAAGTAGCGCTTCTCTGAGGGAGTCCAACTGTCTGATCCTGGGAGGGAAATTATTCACCATACTGTCAATGAGTCACGCGGTGTGTGTGTGTGTGTGTGTGTGTGTGGGGGGGGGGGGGTTGTGAGTGAATGAATTCCATCACTCCCCTGCCCCTTCTCCCCTTTAACAAGCACACACTTTAGAAGGAAGCACATGAGGAAACAAGACAACGTCCCCACCTGAGTAGTGATAGTCTGCCAGGTGATGGCCTTTAGAGAAAATGGGCTCCTTGAGCAGCAGGAATGCCAGGGCCTCCTGGGGAGCACAACACAATTCATCACCAGGGTGTTTCCCAAATGGCACCCTATTCCCTATATAGCACACTACATTTGACCAGGGGCCACAGAAATGTACTATCAAGTGAATAAGGTGCCATTTGCGACACAGCCCGGGATAAACTTGCCACAATGGATCATTCTGAAAGCGTAGGGGAGGCAGCGTCATTGTAAACTTCTCGGTTATATCAATGGATGAGTCACTGTACTCACAAGGACATTGCCCCCGCACTCATGCAGACAGTGAAGGGCCAACTCTTGATTGGTGCCTCCGCCATACAGAGCGCATGAGCAGGCCAGGCTCATCAGGTCATCCACTAGGGGGGAGAGTGAGGCAGTTTTGAGAGAGGAAGGCAGGGAGGAAGAGGTGCAGGGAGAGAGAAAGTGAGTAGGGGTGGAGAAGATAGACAGATACAAAAAAATTTGACAGAAAGCTCAAATGTGCATACTTTAAGTTTCATACAAAAAACACTACAGAGCCATACCAAGCTGAGCCGAGCTAAGCAGTGCTGGCCTGATTATGCATTCAACATAGTTTCTAGAACCATGCTGAAAAAATGGAAATAAAATAGCTGTAGTGCTAGCACAGTACGGTTCGGGTTGGCCCTATAGTGTGAAAACACATTTAGATGGCTATAACGTTTGAGGAAGGGACAGCAGTTTAGGCTTGGGCAGTATACCGTATACCGGAGTATTTGGAAATAGCGTCGGGATGGTTCTTCAATACCGTTGAAACTATTTATTCGGAAAGTATTTAGACCCCTTGACTTTTTCCACATTGTTACGTTACAGCCTTATTCTACAATGTATGAAACAAAAAAAATCCTCATCGATCTACACACAATATCCCATAAAGCAAAGCGAAAAACAGTTTAAAAAAAAACTGATATACCTTATTTACATAAGTATTCAGACACTTGCTATGAGACTCGAAATTGAGCTCAGGGTCATCCTGTTTCTATTGATCATTCTTGAAATGTTTCTACAACTTGGAGTCCACCTTTGTTAAATTTAAATTGATTGGACATGATTTGGAAAGGCACACACCTGTCTATATAAAATCCCACAGTTGGCAGTGCATGTCAGAGCGAAAACCAAGCCATGCGGTCAAAGGAATTGTCCGTAGAGCTCCGAAACAGGATTGTGTCAACACACAGATCTGCAAAAAATGTCTGAAACATTGAAGGTCACCAAGAACACAGTAGCCTCCATCATTCTTAAAAATGGAAGAAGTTTTGAACCACCAAGAATCTTCCTAGAGCTGGCCGCCTGGCCAAACTGAGCAATCGGGGGAGAAGAGTTCCTCTGTGGAAATGGGAGAACCTTCCAGAAGGACAACCATCTCTGCAGCACTTCACCAATCAGGCCTTTATGGTAGAGTGGCCAGACAGAAGCCACTCCTCAGTAAAAGGCACATGACAGCCTGCTTGGAGTTTGCCAAAAGGCACCTGAAGGACTCAGACTATGAGAAACAAAATGCTGTGGTCTGATGAAACCAATATTGAAAACTTTGGCCTGAATGCCAAGTATGCCAAGCACAAGACAAAGCAGGAGTGGCTGTGGCACAAGTCTCTGAATGTCTTTGAGTGGTCCAGCCAGAGCCCAGACTTGAACCCGATCGAACATCTCTAGAGAGACCTGAAAATAGCTGTGCAGAGACGATCCCCATCCAACCTGACAGAGCTTGATAGGATCTGCAGAGAAGAATGGGAGAAACTCCCCAAATACAGGTGTGCCAAGCTTGTAGCGTCATACCCAAGACTCAAGGCTTTAAATCGCTGCCAAAGGTGATTCAACAAAGTACTGAGTAAAGGGTCTGAATACTTACGTAAATGTGATATTTCAGTTTAATTTATTTTATACATTTGCAAAAATTTCTAAAAAACATTTTTTTGCTGTCATTATGGGGTATTGTATGTGGATTGATGAGGGAAAAAACTATTTAATCCATTTTAGAATAAGGCTGTAACGTAACAAAATGTGGAAAAAGTCAAGGGATCTGAATACACTATCTGTATATTTGTAGCTACTTTAAGTAAATAGCTGCAGTCAACTACGTTAGGAGATAAAGCGATCACGTTCTTCATTTCACCTGTCACATTATTTTTCATTATGAAGCTTACTGGTCGTCCCCAGTCACATGGTGTTTGTTTACAACCACAAAACATTGAGAGACCGTTGCCTTGTAAGTCGCTCACTGTTGTGCAGCGCGTACCAGGTGATCTAGTTATAGTATGGAATTCACAACTAAATATTTGCCAGATATCTTATAACTATTAAGTTAACTGTCTAAAATGTGTTAAATGCTCTGCAGTTGTACATTTGGTATGCTAATTTAGTAGCTAGTTATCTAGCTAAGTAGTTAGTTTCTTGCAAAATCAAGCTTATTTTGGTAACAGCAGAGAATCCCCTCCTGGATCAAGAGCCTTGCTGTCTAATATGTATTTTGTGCGTGCAGCAAACTGTGAGTAGCATTTTTGAGTTACTTGTATAACTTTATGACCTGGGATGTCTGCCCTACAAATAGTTTGTCAGAGACTGTATAAAATGTTTGCAATGCACTCGTTAGCATTTAGCTAGCATTCACTATGGGTATTTACATGTACTTGTTAGCATTGCTAACCTTCGGATTACAGAGGCCCAGTAGGGTTTGAAAAAAGCGGCCCTTGTGTTCAGTGCTGATATTACCAAATGTCCTGTCATGGCACAAGGTCGATAGGAAGGCATGCCAATCAGGATACCGCCCTAGCCTAGTATAGTTACCAGTCTCCTGCACTGCGTGGCGTAGCTGGGATTCCTTCATGGGGAGCCAGACCAGGTCAGCCTTGTGCTGGTCCCACTGGGTCAGCGAGCAGTCTCGCTGCAGCTCTGGCACCTCTGCCTGGTACTGCAGACCAATGTTAATACGCCTGGAGGGAGGGGGGAGAGGGAGAAAAAGGGAGAGGTTGGGAGAGGGTGGAGGGGCGGAAAGAGAGAGAGACAAAAGGGAGAGGGAGAGAGTGGAGGGTGGAGCGAGAGAGAAATATTAGGAAATCAGCAGCCATTGTGGCCATACCAGTCTGAAGTTCTGCTGTAGGCTCTCTCCATGAGGACCATGCTGTGTGGATAGATATTGTAGATACATAGGTAGATTTGAAGATAAGTGTCCCCTGAAGCCACAAATCAAGGGCTGGTGCCACCAACTGAAAAAGTGAACATTTTATAGTCTCGAGCCATGGATGGGCCATAAAACATTATAAGAGGGTCATACATGCTTAGGACAAGTCTTTCAATGCATTATAAGTGCATCATAATGCATTATACCTGCAGGCTTTGAGTAAAGTGTCACAGAGGTTTGTACTCACGGGTCAAAGCTGACAGGTGTGGCGTCGGTGATCAAAGGGAGGACCAGGGGTGTGATGTCTGTAGAGCTGGCTGTAGAACACACAAGGAAGGCAGGGCTTTTAGGGCACTACTATCTGGACCAAAACAGAGAGGCAGACATGGGTCTATTTCACCCCTGGAGGACTATGGGTCTGCCACCCAAATGGCACTTTTTGCCAGGGTCCATAGGACTGGTCAAAAGTAGTGCACTATACTGGGAATAGGGTATTATTTGTGACAGCCTAAACTTTATTAAGGGAGATTTCTCTATTGAAAGTGCTTTGTTAGTCTAGGACTTGGGTTAACTACTCTGTGTCCAGGAAACCAGCCCTAAGAGTAGTGGACTATTGACCGAAAAATACATTGTGTCAAGAACGCATGCAGTGCACAGGAAAAGAAAGGGACAAATACAAAAATGCAAGAACGACAGAAGTATGGGTCATCTAGAGAAGAAACACTAACAAAAATGACAGGGCTGGCTGCAAAGTCTAGACAGACGTACAAAAAAACAAGGTGGAGAGTAAAAAGGAAGAGAAAGCAGTGGTGGAAAAAGTAAAACTTAAAAATACCTTAGTAAAAATACCTTAAAAGAAAATGACTAAAGTTCAATTGAAAGTCACTCAGTAATATACTACTTGAGTAAAAGGCTAAACGTATTTGGTTTTAATATATACTTAAGTCGATTTTCTTGTTTTTTAAATTTACGGATAGCCAGGGTCACACTTCAACAAATGAAACGTTTGTTTAGTGAGTCCGCCAGATCAGAGGCAGTAGGGATAACCAGGGATGTTCTCTTGATAAGTGCATGAATTGGACAATTCAAAATGGAACGAGTACTTTTGGGTGTCAGGGGAAAATGTATGGAGTAAAAAATACAATATTTTCTTTAGAAATGTAACGAAGTCAAAGTACAAATACCCCAAAAAACTACTTAAGTACTTTTCACCACAGAGAGAGACAGAAGTGCAAGACTAGGCAGACAAGTGATTGAGTGAAAAGCAGCGAGAGAGAGAGAGAGACAGGAATACAGAGACACTCCTCGAGGCTCCATGATAACACTTACTGGAATGCAGCAGGCTGCGCGAGTTTGACTTGGGTGTAATGGGCGGTGGTTGCAGGGTTTGGTTGCTGGTGGTGATGGAGGACAGGAAGGTGGAGAAGTAGAGCCCTGAGCCCCCGCGCACCGGTGACAGGATGGGAGGCGGGGTGTAGGGCGGCATTGTGAAGGGGTGGTCGGGCAAGCGGATGGGTGAGCGTAGGTGGCTCTGGTAGGGAGTGATGGCGGAGTAGACCGAGGGAACGATGAACGTGGTCGGTTTGGGCGGAGGGATGAAGAGCGGCTCAGGACGAGGACGCTGTTTGTGCTTGGCCAATTTCCCATCATTCTCCTGCCCCGCGTTGCTCTCCTCGTCCTGTTTTGGTGAGACGATTGTGAGGATGGCATTTGTTTTCTTTCAAATAATTTAGCTGCAATTCATTGAGCTTGTCTGGCTGGTGCAATGTAAACAAGGGAATAGTCCCAAAAGTGCAACCCCAGCCATCTTGTACTTCAGGCAAGTAAAATCAAACACTCAACTTATTTGAAAGAAAACAAACACTATGTGACCGTGTTCATTAGGCACCAAACGGAAGAATATGGACTGAAACAATGAGAACTTGTCCTACAAGAAACACTGAAACGGTGCAAAAGTTTTTACTACGATGTGCCCTAATTTACACAACCCAGGTCTGCAACAGGACCTACCTGGCTGAAGCTTTCCGACAAGGAGTTCCTCAGGGAACGGCGCCGGGCCACAATGACAGAGGGCTTGTGTTTGGGCTGGGGCAGGAGCAGGGGGTGCTGACTCGGGAGGCGCCCGTAAAGCCAGGTGCCCGGAGGGGCTGTCTGACCCTGACGCACTGGCACCGACACGGGTATAACCAAGGGCACCATGCCAGCCTGTCTGCCTGTAGGACCCTCCTGCAGCTGCTGGGGAAAGAGAGAGGGGGGGAAACAGAAGGGAATAACATATGAGGTGAGGGAGATAAAAATGGGAGTGCATTAGTAAACTTAACATTCTACATGGAGCAATTGTTTTTGTCAGACCATAAGTATGCATGTCTCACACACAGAGCAATTTATGAACATTGCTTAGAGGCAGTCTTCAGTGTTGCAAGATCCGGTACCACAGACTTGAGAATACACTGCACATGTGGTATGAACAAACAGTTACTTATAGGTAGCACATGGTTACTGTCAGCTTACAAAACTTACTGAAAATTCATTAGAAAACCCATTCATGCCAGGACAGAAAATAAAATGTGAAATCAAGTTCAAATGACTCCAGTAAATGTGTCAACCTCAATTCTGCACTGTTTTCCATTCAACTCCACTCCACATGGCCAACTCAGCAGTCTTCTGGCTGGGCTTGTGATTTAGAAATAGAAACAAGGATTGTGAATATTAGTAGTAGGACTGTTTTATTAAGGCAACTGGTTGGGCAGAGAGTGTGGAGGAGTGCGAGGTTGCAGGTCTGGCTGTGGCTCCAGGCTGCATCCGTGGCCCCTCCCTGGCTCAGCTGAATGGCTGGGTAGGGATAGCCCTGAGGAATGTGGAGGTGTGTAGACATGCAGCTGCTTCAACAGTCTGCACACAGCCTCTCTTTCACGCACACACGGCTCCCTGTGGGCTGAAGTGCAGGAAGGTTTAAAACAGAATGACAACAACCAGAGCAATGTGTTTTATCACTTGGTGAGTGGATTTGTCAGCATGTTTTGCCTTTAAAAAACAAGAGGTGAAAAAAAATGCAGCTGCTTCAGTGGGTGTGCCCTAGGGAAACGTAAACATCAAATTCCGGACAGCAAGGCTAGGGATCGCTCTCTTTTCTCACAGCAGTATAATCAGTGTCGAATTGTGACTATAGGACCTTGGCCTTCAGAGGGACCAAAAATCCACCAATGTGGTGTATCAAACAAAACAAAAATAACAGAAAACATAGCATCACTTAATGCGCCCGACATATCTTCTGTAGTCAAACCATTGTAGTTCTAGTGAAGAAAGAGCAATGCTTTTTGATGACATTATGAATGAATGAAACAGGCCTGGCTGCGCTTCGGGCTGCCACACACACACACACACACACACACACTAAGAGTCAGAACCGGCATGGACACATGTGACACACAGCATAAAATAATGCGATCAGTGAAACAAAAAACACACACAGCATCAAATAACGTTAAAGAATAAGCAGACCATTCACTCCAGTAGGCCCCATGAAATCACACGAATATAAAAGAACGGTTTCATTTTCAAAATTGAATTAACAAACCAGCTATTACTTCCCATTGTAAAGCTAAGGTAACTGAGCTAAACGACTACCGCCCCATAGCACTCACTTCCGTCATCATGAAGTGCTTTGAGAGACTAGTCAAGGACCATATCACCTCCACCCTACCTGACACCCTAGACCCACTCCAATTTGCTCACCGCCCCAATAGGTCCACAGACGATGCAATCGCAACCACACTGCACACTGCCCTAACCTATCTGGACAAGAGGAATACCTATGTGAGAATGCTGTTCATCGACTACAGCTCAGCATTTAACACCATAGTACCCTCCAAACTCGTCATCAAGCTCGAGACCCTGGGTCTCGACCCCGCCCTGTGCACCTGGGTACTGGACTTCCTGACGGGCCGCCCCCAGGTGGTGAGGGTAGGTAACATCTCCACCCCGCTGATCCTCAACACTGGGGCCCCACAAGGGTGCGTTCTGAGCCCTCTCCTGTACTCCCTGTTCACCCATGACTGCGTGGCCATGCACGCCTCCAACTCAATCATCAAGTTTGCGGACGATACTACAGTGGTAGGCTTGATTACCAACAACAACGAGACGGCCTACAGGGAGGAGGTGAGGGCCCTCGGAGTGTGGTGTCAGGAAAATAACCTCACACTCAACGTCAACAAAACAAAGGAGATGATTGTGGACTTCAGGAAACAGCAGAGGGAGCACCCCCCTATCCACATCGACGGGACAGTAGTGGAGAGGGTAGTAAGTTTTAAGTTCCTCGGCGTACACATCACGGACAAACTGAATTGGTCCACCCACACAGACAGCATTGTGAAGAAGGCGCAGCAGCGCCTCTTCAACCTCAGGAGGCTGAAGAAATTCAGCTTGTCACCAAAACCACTCACAAACTTCTACAGATGCACAATCGAGAGCATCCTGTCGGGCTGTATCACCGCCTGGTACGGCAACTGCTCCGCCCACAACCGTAAGGCTCTCCAGAGGGTAGTGAGGTCTGCACAACGCATCACAAACTACCTGCCCTCCAGGACACCTACACCACCCGATGTCACAGGAAGGCCATAAAGATCAAAGGACAACAACCACCCGAGCCACTGCCTGTTCACCCCACTATCATCCAGAAGGCGAGGTCAGTACAGGTGCATCAAAACAGGGACCGAGAGACTGAAAAACAGCTTCTCTCAAGGCCATCAGACTGTTAAACAGCCAACACTAACATCAAGTGGCTGCTGCCAACATACTGACTCAACTCCAGCTCACTTTAATAATGGAAATTGATCAAAATGGATCACTAGCCACTTTAAACAATGCCACTTAATATAATGATATGTATATACTGTATGTATATACTGTAAAAGGTTCCGTTTTAGGACCACTATTGTTTTCACTATATATTTTACCTCTTGTGGATGTCATTCGAAAGCATAATGTTAACTTTCACTGCTATGCGGATGACACACAGCTGTACATTTCAATGAAACATGGTGAAGCCCCAAAATTGCCCTCGCTAGAAGCCTGTGTTTCAGACATAAGGAAGTGGATGGCTGAAAACGTTCTACTTTTAAACTCGGACAAAACAGAGATGCTTGTTCTAGGTCCCAAGAAACAAAGAGATCTTCTGTTAAATCTGACAATTAATCTTGATGGTTGTAAAGTCGTCTCAAATAAAACTGTGAAGGACCTCGGCGTTACTCTTGACCCTGATCTCTCTTTTGACGAACATATCAAGACTGTTTCAAGGACAGCTTTTTTCCATCTACGTAACATTGCAAAAATCAGAAATTTTCTGTCCAAAAATGATGCAGAAAAATTAATCCATGCATTTGTTACTTCTAGGTTAGACTACTGCAATCCTCTACTTTCCGGCTACCCGGATAAAGCACTAAATAAACTTCAGTTAGTGCTAAATACGGCTGCTAGAATCCTGACTAGAACCAAGAAATTTGATCATATTACTCCAGTGCTAGCTTCCCTACACTGGCTTCCTGTTAAGGCAAGGGCTGATTAAGGTTTTACTGTTAACCTATAAAGCGTTACATGGGCTTGCTCCTACCTATCTTTCCGAGTTGGTCCTGCCGTACATACCTATACGTACGCTACGGTCACAAGACGCAGGCCTCCTAATTGTCCCTAGAATTTCTAAGCAAACAGCGGGAGGCAGGGATTTCTCCTATAGATCTCCATTTTTATGGAACGGTCTGCCTACCCATGTGAGAGACGCAGACTCGGTCTCAACCTTTAAGTCTTTACTGAAGACTTATCTCTTCAGTAGGTCATATGATTGAGTGTAGTCTGGCCCAGGAGTGTGAAGGTGAACGGAAAGGCTCTGGAGCAACGAACCGCTCTTGCTGTCTCTGCCTGGCCGGTTCCCCTCTCTCCACTGGGATCCTCTGCCTCTAACCCTATTACAGGGGCTGAGTCACTGGCTTACTGGTGCTCTTTCATGCCGTCCCTGGGAGGGGTGCGTCACTTGAGTGGGTTGAGTTACTGACGTGATCTTCCTGTCTGGGTTGGCGCCCCCCCTTGGTTTGTGCTGGGATGGAGATCTTTGTGGGCTATACTCGGCCTTGTCTCAGGATTGTAAGTTGGTGGTTGAAGATATCCATCTTGTGGTACGGGGGCTGTGCTTTGGCAAAGTGGGTGGGGTTATATCCTTCCTGTTTGGCCCTGTCCGGGGGTATCTTTCGGATGGGGCCACAGTGTCTCCTGACCGCTCCTGTCTCAGCCTCCAGTATTTATGCTGCAGTAGTTTATGTGTCGGGGGGCTAGGGTCAGTTGGTTATACCTGGAGTACTTATCCTGTCTTATCCAGTGTCCTGTGTGAATTTAAGTATGCTCTTTCTAATTCTCTCCTTCTCTCTTTCTTTCTCTCTCTCTGAGAACCTGAGCCCTAGGACCATACGTCACGGCAAACCGGGCATGATGACTCCTTGCTGTCCTCAGTCCACCTGGCCTTGCTGCTATTCCAGTTTCAACTGTTCTGCCTGCGGTTATGGAACCGCCACCTGTCCCAGACCTGCTGTTTTCAACTCTTAATGATCGGCTATGAAAAGCCAACTGAAAATTATTCATGATTATTATTTGACCATGCTTGTCACTTATGAACATTTTGAACATCTTGGCATAGTTCTGTTATAATTTCCACCCGGCACAGCCAGAAGAGGACTGGCCACCCCTCATAGCCTGGTTCCTCTCTATGTTTCTTCCTAGGTTTTGGCCTTTCTAGGGAGTTTTTCCTAGCCACCGTGCTTCTACACCTGCATTGCTTGCTGTTTGGGGTTTTAGGCTGGGTTTCTGTACAGCACTTCGAGATATTAGCTGATGTACGAAGGGCTATATAAAATAAACTTGATTGATTGATACTCTATATCATCTACTGCATCTGCCATCTTTATGTAATACATGTATCACTAGCCACTTTAAACTATGCACTTTTAGGTTTACATACCCTACATTATTCATCTCATATGTATATACTGTACTCTATACCATCTACTGCATCTTGCCTATGCCATTCTGTACCATCACTCATTCATATATCTTTATGTACATATTCTTTATCCCTTTACACTTGTGTGTATAAGGTAGTAGTTGTGGAATTGTTAGGTTAGATTACTCGTTGGTTATTACTGCATTGTCGGAACTAGAAGCACAAGCATTTCGCTACACTCGCATTAACATCTGCTAACCATGTGTATGTGACAAATACAATTTGATTTGAAATATATTTTTTCACGTTCATCACAATAACCGGTAAAAGTTTAAATGCAACAATGTTTCACAGTCGTTATTTTCAAAGAGATAGTTAACAGCGAGCGAGCTGCAACAAAAAATTGCCACTCCCCAGAAGGTGATGAAATAAAATGAGATTTTATTTGTCACATGCTCCGAATACAACAGCTGGACCTTAGAGTGAAACGCCTGTAAATGCTTAGCCATGATCATTTGTAAACAACATTTGAAAGTTAATCTCAAAAAGGGTGATGCAAACAAATGAGCAAAAACATCCACCTTGAAGTTGATAACAGCTGCTGCAGCCGCTGTCGCCGGTCACACTACTATAACACAAGCTAGCTAACGTTATTGCGTTACCATAGGAAAACTGCTTCCCAACTGATATTTTGTCTTGCGCTCTCAGTAGTGACGAGGAGGCATAGACAGGTCACTACCCCCCCCCCCCCCAACGGTCCCACCCATTGCAAGTCAAAATGTGATTGGTTCATTCCACTGCCACTCCAAAACTGTGCTCCAATAGTTGAATAGCACAGGGAAGAACAACTGCACCCTCACACATTGAGGATTTCAAGTTGACGGCTGACTGTGGTACTGCAGGCATTGTTTGTAGAAAACAGGATCCTCCATTATAGTGAATGGGGAAATGGCAATCTTCGTGATCAATGTTCATGGTTATACACTGAACAAAAATATAAATGCAACATGCAACAATTTCAAAGATTTTACTGAGTTACAGTTCATAGAAGGATATCAGTCAATTGAAATAAATTAGGCCCTAATCTATGGATTTCACATGATTGGGGAGGGGCGCAGAGCCATGCGTGGGCCTGGGAGGGCATAGACCCACCCACTTTGGAGCCAGGCCCACCCATTCCTGCAGTCAACATGCCAATTACACACCCAATGTGTGGCATTGTGTTGTGTGACAAAACTGCACTTTTCCCCGAGTGCTCCTGAGTGGCACAGCGGTCTAAGGCACTGCATCTCAGTGCTAGAGTTGTCACTACAGACCCTGGTCAATTCCAGGCTGTATCACAACCGGCCGGGATTGGGAGTCCCAGAAGGGGGGCACAATTTGCCCAGCGTCATCCGGGTTAGGGTTTGGCCGGGGTAGGCCGTCATTGTAAATAAGAAATTGTTCTTAACGGACTTGCCTAGTTAAATTTTATTTTATTGTCCCTAGCACAAGGTGCACCTGTGTAATGATCATGCTGTTTAATCAGCTTCTTGACATGCCACACCTGTCAGACGGGATGGATTATCTTGGCAAAGGAGAAATGCTCACTAACAGGGATGTAAACAAATGTGTGCACCAAATTTGAAAGAAATAAGCTGTTTGTGCGTATGGAACATTTCTGGGATCTTTTATTTCAGCTCATGAAAAATGGGACCAACACTTTACATGCTGTGTTTATTTTTGTTCAGTATATATATATAAAAAAAAGAACACAATCATGGTACCAATAATTGCTTCTATTTCACCAGATGTACATCCTTGGACCAATTACTTTAAAACAGGGTTCCCCAACTGGTGGCCCACAGGTGGTTTTATTTGGCCCCCCAAGTTTTCTGAGCAAATAAATAAATAAATACAAATCTATATAATTATGTAACAGGTGGGTCTAATCCTGATTGGTATGTGCTTTTAACCAGACAGTGATTATTCCACTAGCTACCACCAGCTAAATCTATGACGTTAAAATGCCTATTTACTCTGTTACATCTGAATGTGCAATATACAGTCTCATCAGCCCAGCCAGGCAATTTATAAACATGATCTCCACTATATAAAAACATCTAGAAAGTATCTCACATTTCTTTTAGAATAACATTTAGTTTTTTTTAACAGAGGAGATCTGTATAAAATTTGCTGTCTATCTCCAACAATTGCAACATTTTGAAAATTGAAACATTCGATCGCCAGCTGTCTCATAGTAATGAACGTGTCGGGATGAGACAGACAGGCAGGCAGCTTTTCTCAGCCGAAATCATGAATCAACATAGTTCTTTGTATATTTCCATAAAAATGATCAATCGAAAACAGGTAAAACTTAACGAAGTGCAGCTAGTTTGCCATCTTTCCAGCTTCGGTTTGAAGTGATTGTGTTAGCGGAGTGGTTGGCTAGCTCCTCTGAACAACAGTGTCCTGACGAGAGAGCACATTTTCTATGCCAGGCGAAATCGAGCATCATTAGCTCATTGTTATGGATGTATCCAAATAACTGACAGTAGAAAACAGCTTAAACAAATGTGCAGCTACTTTACTGTTATTCTTGCTACACTGTTTGACGTGACTAAGTTAGACATAGTTTCATAGCTAGCAAGCAAGGGATAAGAATGTTGCCAGCCAGTACGGAAATGGAACATTTTGAACGAACGACTGTGTCCATAGTTACTGAACAAAAAGACTGAACGATTGAGTCGTATTTCTGGCAACCGAACCGATAGAACGAACAACCAGCCGGCTTGGGTAGCAACCCTAGATTTGTGTTGGGACTAAATCTTGTGGAAAGATGAAATAGTATGAATAAATTCATCAAAATAAAGGTAATGAAAATATGTCAAATCATATTTGAATATGTCGGTAACCCGTTGTGTAAAATTAATACTGCCCTAGAAGCCGGTGTTTGGAGGATATTGGTACGGTTTGCCAGCCCTCGAATTGGTCTCGGGCCTAACAGCACCCGTTCCATTATATCCTACAAACACGGCTTCTGTGGCATTATCACTTAAATATACTGTACCAGTCAAAAGTTTGGACTCATTCAAGAGTTTCTTTATTTTTACTATATTGTAGAAAAAGTGAAGACATCAAAACTATGAAATAACACATATGAAATCATGTAGTAACCAAAAACAAGTGTTAAACAAATCAAAATATATTTTATATTCTTCAAAGTAGCCACCCTTTGCCTTGATGACAGCTTTGCACACTCTTGGTATTCTCTCAACCAGCTTCATGAGGAATGCTTTTCCAACCGTCTTGAAGGAGGTCACACATACGCGGAGCACTTGTTGGCTTCTTTTTCTTCAACTCATCCCAAACGATCTCAATTGGGTTGAGGTCGGGTGATTGTGGAGGCCAGGTCATCTGATGCAGCAATCCATCACTCTCCTCGGTCAAGTAACCCTTATACAGCCTGGAGGTGTGTTTCGGGCCATTGTCCTGTTGAAAAATAAATGATTGTCCCACTAAGCGCAAACCAGATGGGATGGCATATGGATGCAGAATGCTGTGGTAGCCATGCTGGTTAAGTGTGACTTGAATTCTAAATAAGTCACCGACAGTGTCACCAGCAAAGCACCCCCACACCATCACACCTCCTCCTCCATGCTTCATGGTGGGAACCACATGCGGAGATCATCTTTTCACCTACTCTTCCGTCTCACAAAGACACGGCAGTTGGAACCAAACATCTCAAATTTGGACTCATCAGACCAAAGGACAGATTTCCACCAGTCTAATGTCCATTGCTCGTGTTTCTTGGCCCAAGCAAGTCTCTTCTTCTTATTGGTGTTCTTTAGTAGTCGTTTCTTTGCAGCAATTCGACCATGAAGGTCTGATTCACGTAGTCTCCTATGAACAGTTGAGGTTGAGATGCGTCTGTTACTTGAACTCTGTGCAGCATTTATTTAGGCTGCAATCTAAGGTGCAGATAATTCTAATGAACTTATCCTCTGCAGCAGAGGTAACTCTGGGTCTTCCTTTCCTGTGGCGGTCCTCATGAGACGCAGTTTCATCACAGCGCTTGATGGTTTTTGCAACTACACTTGAAGAAACTTTAAAAGTTCTTGAAATGATGCATATTAACTGACCTTCATGTCTTAAAGTAATGATGGACTGTTGTTTTTCTTTGTTTATTTGAGCTGTTCTTGCCATATGGACTTGGTATTTTACCAAATAGGGGTGGTATACAGAAGATAGCCCTAACTGATTGGCTCAAACGCATTAAGAAGGAAAGAAATCCCCCAAATTAACAAGGCACACCTGTTAATTGAAATGCATTCCAGGTGACTACCTCATGAAGCTGGTTGAGCGAATGCCAAGAGTGTGCAAAGCTGTCATCAAGGCAAAGGGTGGCTATTTGAATCTCAATTATATTTTGATTTGTTTAACACTTTTCTGGTTACCCCCATTATTGGTGGTTCCAGCCATTCCAGCCATGGTTCCAGCCATTATTATGAGCCGTCCTCCCCTCAGAAGACTCCTGTGTGGGATGGAGGATTCACCAGAAATTCTCAGAAAAAGCCAATTTTCAGGCTGCACAAGTATCCTGTTTATGAGGAGGATGTACAGTAGATGGAAAGAGAGTGTGTGTGTGTGTGTGTGTGTTTGCGCTAGGCCCTATAGCCGGATTGCCAGTTATAAACAAACCAAACAGCTTGCAAACTGTCAAAGTCAAGGTGACAGACCGCCTACATAGAAACCATACTCGTCCTATTGAAAGAGGAACAGTGCATTGTAGCGGTCACAGTGGCAGCCAAGTACAGGAATAACACAATCAGTTCTCCCGTCATCCGGGAATTAATCTAACTTCGAATTGTCAGGTCCCCTTGTTTTTCCCTTCAGGAAATACATCAGGAAAATAGTAACTAAATCAATATCAATTTCCCTGACCCATTGTGCAGGCCTTTATGTAAACAGCAATCATTTTTAACAATGTCATTGTACGTTTGGGTTTATTGGACAGGAGAGAGAATGCTACAGCATTGGGTCAGATTCAAATCCATGCTCGCAGCGCTACACAGTACATGTGATTCATAAGCAGTGGCTTAGACCGCTGGACAACCCCAGGCCACTATGTGAATGAAAAGTACTTGGAACAGGTTTTAGGCCTGGTTGAACTAAATAAAAACAGTCTAAACAAACCTTGGATGTCTTGGCAACCTTGGCAGCGGGCATCGACTCCATCTCGGAAGCCTTCTGGGCCAGAGTCTCCAGATTGATCTCTTTCGACGCCCTCCGACGGGTACTCTGGATGACCCCCCCCGTGGGACCCTGGCCCTCCCCCATCCTCCCTTCCTCTCCTCCGGCCACCACGCCGTTCTGGGGTACCTCCCTGGAGGTCTGTTTCCAGGAGGTTAATGAGGGAGGGCCCCCCAGGGGGGACAGCCCGTCCCTGGAGAGGCGGCGGGAGCGGCGGGGGGCAGCCAAAGGTGCGTCGGAGGAGGAGGAGGGTGACATGGGGTTAGGTGAGACCATTGGAAGGCAGGGGTTGCAGGGTGGGCTTGACAGATCAGTGGATGGGGTCTCTACTTCCGGTGTCTGTCCCTGTCCATGAGTTTCCACAGACGGAGGCTTGTACTTCTGAGAGGGTGGGGGTCTAGCGCTAGACGGACAGTTGTCAGGGGGCTGGTGGTAGCTAAGGAAGTGTTGGTTTGGCTGCTGCTTTTGCTGAGACTGTGGCTGCAGTATTTCTTGCGGCGGTAAACTGTGTGGTTGCTGCTGTTGCTGCAACTGGTGAATTTGTTGCCGTTGCTCCTGTTGTAGTTGCTGCTTGTGAAACTGCTGTTGCATTTGCTGCTGCAGTTGGAGCTGATGCTGTTGCATTTGGTGCTGGTGCTGCAACTGGTGCTGCTGCAACTGGTGCTGTTGTTGATGCATTTGGTGCTGCTGTTGCATCTGAAGCTGCATCAGTTGGTGTTGTTGCTGGGCTTTAGACTGCTCGTTGTAGTTCAGGTTGGGCCTGGCTTTGGTTCCCCCTTGGAACACCTGGTAGTAACCAGATGGAAGGTGTTGCTTGGTGGGTCCAAACGCCAGCTGGAAGGGTTGCAACAAGGACCCTTGTGGCATGGAGGGGTGAGAGGGGGGAGCATGGGGGTTCTGAGCCTGGAGGGCTACACCCTTATGGCCCTGCTGGAGGGCCTGGAGCTGGGCTTGGCGTATGGCGGCCGCCGCACCATGCTGCTCCCACTCTAAGCCCCTATCCTGGGCCATGGATCCTGGAGCCTGCTTCTCTGCTGGCACCATCTGCAAAGCAGCTCCTCCATCGTGGCTCCCCTTGGGGAAAGCCACCTGGCCCCTAACGTTGTTCAAGCCGCCCATATACGGGCCAAAGTTCTGCCCCCATGGATTGGTTGGCTTGGGCCCGGGAGCTTCCTGAGACCAGCCAGGGGCCTGGATGGGGTCCTGGTGCATCCATTTGACAGGGGCAGTCTGCTGGTAGTGAGCCCGACTTTGGGGCCCCTTCTCTGGGTTGAAAACCCCAGAGCCGTGGCCTCCAGGCTCAACAACCCCGTGAGCAGACTCCAGAGCCGGTGGGCCCATACCACCATAGAAGACATCAGGAGCCACGACGTGCTGCACTGAGGGCTCCTTCATGGCAGCTACAGCCCGATGTTTGCCCCCACTCTTATCAGGGATCACTTTCTGCTGGGGAGGAAGACTCATACTAATAATCTAGCTAAAAAACAACAGCGGAAAAAAAGTCTGGGTTCTTTATATTTCCCCAGTCAATTAAGTGTAAAATAGGGACAAGACCAAGTGTGTCTACACTGTCTACACTGCCTCAGTCTGGGACTGTTGTGGCCTGCTTTGTTTAATGGAGAGAATAGAAGGATTCGGGAGGAAACAAGTCCTGCAGGAAAGGGTAGAGGGTGGAGACCACACAACCCTCCTCCCCCAAGTCAGACCTGAAGAAGTTTGCTGCTGTTTGCGGTCGCTGTGGCCCTAGATCCCCTTGTGGCCCTCATTCATGTACAGGACCCTGAAAGAGAGAGGATGAGAAAATTGACTGCTAATAAAGTATGTTTTCAACAAGCTTTTGTGCAGACCAGGCCTGTTTGCTTAGCTCAGAGGAAGGAACTAGGATACAGGGTATTCATAATGAAAGCAAAATAAGTTTGTTAGCATGCACAGTACAAGTATCGTGCAAGCAAATCGTTATCACTTCAGTACATCCAAATCCAATTCACATGTAATGACATGTCAGACAAAGGTATCCGTGTCGGCCCATTGTCTACAGAACATAGACGTTCATTTCGACTGTGATAAAAGCAGGCAGCAACAGAGCGAGGCGTGGACAGTACACATAATTGCCATTTAACACAGCGAGAAATACAGGAAACGAGGGGAAACAAGCAGAGCCGCTTTCTATCCTCCTCGTGGAACCCCCAGTCCCCAGCCAATTGCATCGAAATTTCAGGCAACCTTTTGTGTTACATTTTAGTATTATGTTGCAACACTGTTACCGTCGCAGATTAGATACGGTAACAATCTGTGCGTGTGTGTGTGTGTGCAATACATGTTGACAGGTTCTCTAAATCACATCGTGGCTCCTTGAGTTTAAAAAAAAACTACGAAACCTACAAAACACACATTGCATACTGCCATGGGATTCTGTTTACAATATAAAGTTCTCCATGTTTTGCGCTCATGTTGATCAACAACAGAAACGTGATATGGCACGAATTCAATAGACACTTACCGTTTCAATATCGTTTTATGTATTTGACAGCAAGTTCTGTGGAGCCAATTTGCTCTGGTCCAAAGTCGACTGCATGGCGGGATCGTGCGCAGCAGATGACATACTTCGACTACTTCTATTCAGACCAAAGATTAAACTTGCGTCGAAACCATGCAAACACTGGACTTGGTATCGCAATGTTTATTTAATCCGAAATCAGGCTATACTGTCTAGGATGTTACGCACCGTAACAGTGAATTAATTATACACTTTCAGGAAAACATGTCCAAAAACTTACTCCCCGCATCGAGTGTGTATACGTACATAAACTGATAACGTGGTATGCTCAAAATGTGAAGTACGCTGCATTTTGTTCCGTTTTTTCACAAATCTGTCTGTCATATACATTGGTTCCTATTATAGTCCTAGATACAATCATCCTGAACAGTGTTTATAAATCTGTGAAGCTGCGCAAAATCGTTGAAGTTCTGACGCTCGTGAACGCTCCACTTCACCCTTCAACTGACGTTCTGTTATCCAATTCGACTGTCTGACCACGCCTATTATCCACCTTATACGGTTGTCCCAATGACTTGTATGGTTGTCCCACTGCTTGCGTTTGGCGTCATCCAGTAAATTGCAGCACACCCTGGCAGTGTTTCTAACGGGAAATTCCGTCAGCAAGCCCCCAGCCTCCCATAAGGATCGCATGTTGAAGGGTGCCTGCATGCTTAAATCCAAAATGATTGATTTTGGACAGTGGTGTGGCATTGTAATAATATGTGGATATATATCATTAGCACAATTTGCATTTCCAAAGTATTCTATGTAGCATTTGATAGCACAATTTAGCTTTAAAATGTCAGTGGATTCATTCTGATCTGTCACTGTCGATCAGTCTCTGCATTGCTGTTCTGAGGTGCCACTCTTTTGCGCATAATACTGTAATCTCACAATCTCATCACAGTTTTAGCATGTGCCAGGGAACGCTGTTGATTATAATAATGCAATGACAGGGACATCTATATTTCGTATCCCTAGCCCGGCAGCGGAGACAGAGCATCCTCTTATCGAAGAGAGAACTCTGCAAAGATGCAGAGGGATGCAGATTGATCAATCAATTGATAGAAGGAGCGCTTGCCCGTGACGTAACCGCTTCTGTTGTGTGAATGAGCGGAGGAGAAGCCTTCTTCCCATGAAACGTTTTAAGAGTTGAAAGCACAGCAGTGGATATGGAGAAATGTCACTTAACTGTCTGGATTGAAAAGAGTATATTCTTGGAAATGGTGCAATCAAATAAGGTAGGTTAGATGAAAGCCGCATGTAAATCTGTTTTACTAGCCAAAATTAGCTAGCTAGGCTTGTTACATAGCATGCTAGCTATTTTGCTTGCTAAATAAACGACATGTTACAGAGACAAGAAATCGTTTGCTTGTACCAGTTAGCTAGCTAGCGTTACCCATATTTAGTGTTATCCCAGCTACTAAATACCATATAGATAGACAACGTTAGATAGATAGCTGTCTAAAAAGATAGCTAGCATAGGTTTGTTGTTAGCTAACTGGTCCAGTGCGTGATGGATGCAAAGGGTGATGCTTTGTTGTCAAGCAAGGTAACGTTACGCTATCTAATTTTTAGCAAAGCGATCCTTCCTCTCTCTCTTTTGTAAGACCTTAACGTTACTAGACCTAGCTAACGTTAGCCAGCTAGCCTACCAGCTTGCCAGATATTTTATCAAATGAAATGCCTGTATTAACAGTTTTCAGAATGACAGCTGATGATGTTGGAATAGGATGGCTATGTTAGGTTGGTACACTGCTATGTCTGTTGGCTACGTAAACAACACACAGGGTAAGTTGCGAACAAGCAGCTCTTATGGCAATCACTGTGTTCATGCATTATCCTTAGCTATATTAGCTATTACAACAGTACGAAAAAGGACTTGGCTAAATGGGCTTTAAAAGTAGCCTGCAATAGAGGTTGTAGATTCTGCTGATGGTGCTTTCAATATGTCCAGTGATGCGATTATCTAAAGAAACATTATTTGCAGTGAGTAAAAACAAAATGGATGTAAATGTTCCAATACGTCCTTTACATTAGTATATAGGTGAAGAAAGTAAAATGACAGTGATAACACACACATTTTGACATCTCTCTGGGGACACATGAAGACGGCGGTCATCAGGGACTCTACTTCGGCATGATTTGTCAGTTGTCTAAATTGAAATGTTTCTCTCCTTTCGCCATTTCTTTCGGCAGTAAAAAGCCAGCGACACTGATGCCAGGTGCAGGCCGTCGTTGGGAGCACTCCGAGCAGCACTTGGGATGAGTGGTGCAGTAGAGCAGGCGGCAGACATCCTGTCAGTCACAGACTTGGTCCGGGAGAGATGGAGAGTGGTGAGTTACTATAAATACTACCAGCTACAGAAAGGGCACAGCTAGCTTCGGTCAAATCTGTCTTTGTTGCTGCTCCCATTCTCCTAGCGAGAAGGCAGCAGCGAGAATGTCAAAGCAGCTTTCTGTAATGTGTTATGTAATGTGTCTAACCGGTATAAGATGTGGTGTGTGTGTATACCTTCTGTAGGTAGAGTATGGCAATTTACATACAGAACACTCACACATTCCCTCTCGTTCTCTCTCTCTCTCCACCTCCATCCCCCACCCACCCGCTCTCTCTTCTTTCTTTACTACCTGCATTCCACCTTCTCCATTCTATTTTCAGCTGAAGAAAATTGGTGGGGGTGGCTTCGGGGAGATCTACGAGGTGCTGGATCAGCTGAGCCAGGTCAACGTGGCCCTGAAGGTGGAGTCTGCTCAGCAGCCCAAACAGGTGCTGAAGATGGAGGTGGCCGTGCTGAAGAAGCTCCAGGGTGAGAGACAGGGGTACTGTTGGAATACAGTACGACCTCAGATATACGTTTAGAATGGAGGTCGTTCGGAAATGCACTGAAATGTCCATCACTTTGAAATTCACACAACCGTATCAAACCTTTGTGGAAAATATTGATTGGATATTTACGTGTTTCTAATAATTTGGCCAGATACTGTAAATATCTGATGTGTTTTAGAAGAGAGACCTTCTAAGTAAGCAACATTTATGTTTCTCTGTTTCAGGTAAAGATCATGTGTGTCGCTTTGTAGGCTGTGGCCGCAATGACCGCTTCAACTATGTGGTGATGGAACTTCAGGTAAGGTTTCTGGCTGCGTGTGCGTGCTCATGCGCACTTGTGTGCGACCATTGAAATATTTGAATCCCTTTAATTGTAATGTGATTTGTGGATTCAAATAAAGTGTGTGTGTGTGTGTGTGTGTGTGTGTGTGTGTGTGTGTGTGTGTGTGTGTGTGTGTGTGTGTGTGTGTGTGTGTGTGTGTGTGTGTGTGTGTGTGTGTGTGTGTGTGAGAGAGAAAGAAAGAAAGAATGAGCAGGTATCTCAGCCTTGGGTGACCATCACCCCATCCCACAAACATTGCTGTACTGTCTGTGTCCTAATAGGGGAGGAATCTGGCAGACCTGCGGAGAACTATGTCTCGCGGCACCTTCACCGTCTCCACCACTCTGAGGCTGGGCCGACAGATGCTGGAGGCCATCGAGAGCATCCACTCTGTGGGCTTCCTGCACCGCGACATCAAACCGGTAAGGGGTCATGGGGTCAGAAGATGAGGGAATAATAAGGGGTCATGAATCAGGGGTAAGGGAACAAGATAAGAGCATAAATAATGTACTGGTTACACTCAAGCCTTAAAGGGATAGTTTGACATTTTGGCAATTAAGCGTCAGATTAACTAATGTATACACTTTTTATGTCTCTGCGTCCAGTGTATGAATGCAGGTATAGCGCTTTAAGTGGTTTTAAAATGCATTGTCAACTTGTCATAACCATGTATGACAATATTATAATGTCTCATAGTGATCCTGACGACGTCCCAGCCATTTTGTTATTATCAGTAAAAAAAAAACGATGCATGGTGAGAAATGCCTTATTATAAGACCGCTTCAAGTTTCAAAGCATTGTACCAGGCATTGCTGGAAAGAGTAACAGGATTTACTTAGATTATTGCCTGCTTCATCAGATCAATGGCAAGGACAAGACTAATTATCAGTGACTGATTTACTGTGTTTGTACTACCCCAGTCAAACTTTGCCATGGGGCGCCTGGCCAGCACGTGTCGATGCTGCTACATGCTCGACTTTGGTCTGGCCCGACAGTTCACCAACTCTTGTCAGGAAGTGCGTCCTGTAAGTATTCCTGCCCGTGCATGTGTGTATGCGCATGTGGCTCAGTTGGTAAAGCTTGATGCTTGCAATGCCAGGGTTATGGGTTCGATTCCCATGGGGGACCAGTACGAAAAAAGTATGAACGTGTCTGCACTCACTACTTTTAGTCACTCTGGTTAAGAGTGTCCATTAAATTACTAAAATGTCAATGTGATGGCTACATTTCCATGTCCACTTAAAATGAAGCAATGCATTGGGCACGTATTCTAAGTAGTATGCTAGTGTGAGTATTGAAGATTCAATTTCATTTCTTATCCATCTCTCTCTCTCTGTCAGCCTCGTCCCGTGGCAGGGTTCAGAGGAACGGTGCGCTATGCCTCAGTCAACGCACACAAGAATAAGGTGAGGTCAACCTTATACTAGGCTATATGAGTACATGTTCTCACCTTGCTCACCCATGTTGTGTGTGTCTGTGGTATTCAGGAGATGGGTCGCCATGATGACCTCTGGTCTCTCTTCTACATGCTGGTGGAGTTCACGGTGGGCCAGCTACCCTGGAGGAAGGTCAAAGACAAAGTAAGTGTATGTGCATGTGTGTGCACTGTACATGTATGAGCATGTGTGTTCATGCTCTTTTCCCTCTGCTCACAGGAACAGGTGGGGAACCTAAAAGAGACCTACGACAATCGCCTCATGCTCAAACACCTCCCTTCAGAGTTCAGCGTCTTCCTGGATCATATCCTGACCCTGGACTACTTCACTAAGCCTGACTATCAGGTAACATTGGTCTATATGTTTCCGTATGTGTGCATTAACTCAAATATCCAGAAAATATTGGAGTTGGAATTTTAGTTTACTTCCTGTAGGGCTGTCCCCATTTAGTGGACTGTTTAGTTGACTGGTCGATAGGTTGTTGGTCGACCCAGATTTCTTTAGTCAAGCAGTAGAACAAAAAAAGAAATATCATGGTGTGTAAGACACATGTCTGATTCGCACCTGTCTGAGTGGACTGATCCATTGTGGAGGCCGCGGGGATGGCACAGTCCATCAGTCTTAATATATGTGCTACTTAAATTGTACATGGTTATATTACATAAGAACAATGGTGCAACACTAATAAAAAATAATATTATTTTATAACAAATGCGCTTTCTCCCTCTTTGGGTACCAGTCGCTGTCCACTGTTCTGAAAACTGCTGTTTAATTGGCGCCTTTTCGTAGACCATGTTACTATGCGCATAATAGCAAAGTTAACCAGCATTTTGGTGTTGAGAACAATGCTGCAGCAGCAGAATGAGGAGAGAGGAAACGCAAACTTAATTAGGTCTATAATCAATAGCCTAACTGCTTTATACTTAAAAAAAAAAAAAGGTATTTATTTAACTAGGCAAGTCCGTTGAGAACAAAATCTTATTTACAATGACGGCCTACCCCGGCCAAACCCTAACCCGGACGACGCTGGGCCAATTGTGCGCCAGCCTATGGGACTCCCAATCACGGCCAGTACAGCCTGGAATTGAACCAGTGTCTGTAGTGATGCCTCTAGCACTGAGATGCAGTGCCTTAGACCGCTGCGCCACTCGGGAGCCCATCAATATATCTACAGAAATAAGACAGATCCTGCTTCTGTTGCCTCTGAGTGTTTGTTTAATAGCCCACTGATTCATTGAGCACCAAGCCTCATGCAATGACATGTCAAGTAAACAATTTCACAAATTTGGCTGTTTTTTATCTTTGCTTTGCTGTAGTAAAGATTTAGACTTTTTTTTTTCTCGTTAGAGCAGCCTCTCTGGAATGATTTAAAATGTATTTATTGTTTACACTGTTCCAAATTGTCTGAAAAATTATATTTATAATAGCAATAACGTTCCTTTTTCTTGATATTTTTCTTATTTTTATTGTCCTTATCCTTCTCATTATCATTAGTAGGCTTAGTATAGCAGTCTTGTATAACCACCATTGTGTTGCAGGTGTAAAAGTGCATCCTTTTTAGTGTTAATACCGTATTTGGCCTATATTTCAATACTTATACAGGCTACTGAATCAATCATTAATTTGTTAATGTCATCACACAGCGTATGAGTCATTCATGATTTGAAATGCAGTCAAGCATTTTAGTTTTAAAATAAATAAAAAAGCGAGCCTTGAATAAATAGTTTAAACAAAAAATAACCGTTCCATTTTGGAAATTGCATTCATGAGTGAATGCGACTGTTTTTAGTCTTTGCTGTAATAAAGGCTTAACAAAATGTTTTTTTTACAACAGACTTTCTGGTATGCTTACACTTTATTTAGTGTTGTTTACATTGTTCCAAACAGTCAGAAAAATAATATTGTAATCTATACAGCGCCTGTTTGGTGGACACAACCTTTTCTGTAGCTTAGAGGCTGGAGATAAAATGTATGACAATGTAATGAGACAGACACTTTTTACATCATGCAGGTTTCTCAGATCAAAAAACATAAATGGCGCTCAATGAAATACATTTAAATAAAGAAGAGCTGTCACAAATCAACAGATCCTAAAAACAGGAAAGGTCAAAATAAAATGGACAATATGGAATGGACAATCACAACTGTTGTCCAGGAGTTTCACCCCATTGTCATGATCAGTGGTTTGAAGTTTGTATCCAGACATTTTTTTTACAAGCTGATCATAGCGAAAAAGAAAGTACTTCTGTATTTCCCGCTGTGTAAACACATTGCAAATAGGCTTCTGATAACTCCTGATAAAGTTGGGTAGTTGATATTCAGAGCTTAAAAATCCAAATTGACTAGTCACAGGAATCAGTACAAATAAAGCCAATGCAGCGGCCTGTTTTACAAATGGTGGGGCTACCACATGGATGGGCATTCATAAAATTCCATTGCGGGCGACATAGTAGGCATGAGCCAATGTCTTTTTTTGGTCCTGTCCGGATGTTGTTTTTTGGTGTGTTTAAAAGGGTAGGCTTACCACATACTGTAGATGGGCATTCATAAAATGACATTTCAGGCAACACTGTAGGCGACACCTCAATAAGCATGGCCCGACGTCATTTGGATGTCCTTTTTTGGTGCAGTTCCGGACCGTCCTTGATTTCCACGTAGGCCTTGATGTCCATGTACATTGTTTTTTTGTCTGGTCCGTACCAAATCTGAACCAATCATGGACGATTTGGTTCAGACTTTGTCCAGTTTGCACCAGTCCAAACATAGACGTTTATAAATGACTCATTTTCAACTTTCATTCAGGACCAAAAAATTGCCTGATTTCAACATCTGCCCAAAATATTTGCGACATCCGTAAATATGTATTTTCAACATCAGGAAAGTAAGTATTTTCAACTTTCATTAAGAACCGAAAATTGACCTGATTTCAACGTCATGAAAATACATATTTCTCAACGTCCTGAAAAGATGCCTTTTCAGCATCCTGGAAAATATATATTTTAAACATATGGAAAATACCATTTCATATTTAATTCAGAACCTATATTGAACTTGAACGTCTGGAAAATACATGTTTTAGACTTCTTTTCAACGTCATTTTGTTTACTGGGACTATTCTAGTTTTGCGGGGGATGGCATTTTTTGGTCTCACCTATGGCGGCAGAAAGGCAATGACCGGCCCTGGCAAGTGCACTGTTTAGCTCACATCCGAAGGCTGCGGGGCATTTGGGACGTAACCTACTGCGGATCGTTAAAATATCCTAAAGATTATCATCACTCTTACTCAATTCAAATAGTATGGCGACGCGATAGCAAAGATGGTTTGGTATGGTTTAGAAACTTAGGAACCAAGCTTGAGTTATCCGTGTGGCCCTATCACCTGGACATGATGAAATACTGTATCTTCATGCCTAGAATTCAAACCTCCAGGCTTCCGTCATAAACTGTCAATTTATTGGATTTTTAGAAATGAATCTCGCCTGAATTGTCCTCTGGAATAACAGACATTCTGGAGTAATAATTACATAACCAACGTTCTGTAGTAATACTAGTCCCATACAAATAGGTATTTGGTCATGTGCATGCGATGCATATGTGTCATGTAAAGAGAGCAAGGGTCGAGGGAATGGGGAATGTTTTTCCTAAAGAAATGAAAGATTTCGGTAACAGAAATGGCAATAATTGTGTTGCACCTTCATCAACAAACACTTTGATGTTCTGTGGTGGTCGCTGCAGCAGGGAATAGAGAGACAACTTTTTTTTTAACACAGTGCAGCAAGTCTGAGCTGGCCCGGCACAATCAAATCAATTGCTGGTCGGGCTCCCGACCAGTGTGTCTTAATTATTTAATCAAACCGTGTGCTTAAAGCATCAGACAAGCTCAGTGAATATAGTTGATTTGATTTAAACACATAGGATGTGTAAATATATGGAAAGATACATGTTTAAAAATGTCAACCAATCCATTGGTCAAAAGATCAGATAACTCTTGGCCAACCCCCCCCAAAAAATTTGTCGGACAGCCCTAACTCCCTGGTTTGACTGAATTTGAATGGAATTTACACCCACTCCTATGTGTGTATTTGTCTGCCAACAACAAGCCAACAATAGATCTTCCCATTGTTTCATAATGCTAAATGTCAATGGTTTTGGTTGTTCTGTTCCAGCTACTAATTTCAGTGTTTGAAAATGCCATGAAGAGCCACAACGTGTTGGAGAACGACCCGTATGACTGGGAGAGGTGCGACTCAGAGGATATGCTGACCATCACCGGTTCAGCCACTACCGCTCAGCAACTGACCCGCCTCACACCAGCTTACATTGGGTAAGAACTGCAATGATGGCAAATTGTTTTAAAATAGTAGCAAAGAGGTAGAACTGTGTGGTATCAGAAGTAGGGTTGCAGTTTTTTTCAGGAATCCAAGTAGGAGAATTCCTGAATTTCCTACTTATTCCAGGAATCTTCCAAACTGGATATCTGGAAAACCTGGAAATTTTGGGAAAATACCCAAAATGTTGCAGGCAGCCCAATTCTGATATTTGTTCCACTAATATTTATCAATATTGCTTCGAAACTTTTCTAAAATACTACTTACGAACAGAATTTAGAATGTTTGTTTGCATAGAAAAAGTGTGTTTTATCAAACAATCCTAACGAGTGTCATATGTACACCGGCAGCTGATGACCATTGATAAATACCAATTGTAAAGTGGTTGTTCCACTGGATATCATAAGGTGAATGCACCAATTTGTAAGTCGCTCTGGATAAGAGCGTCTGCTAAATGACTTAAATGTAAATGTAAATGTTCTCGGACTTAGTGCATATACAGTGCCCTCCACTAATATTGGCACACTTGGTAAATGTTTATCCTCTTGGTCTTTCAATCAAAATATTCACAAAAATCTAACCTTTAAAAAAAGTAAAATAATTGAAAGAAAAAATGCATTCTTATCATAAAACCAATATTTTTCTCAAATATGTGTGCCACAATTATTGGCACCCCTTGATTCAATACTTTGTGCGACCTCCCTTTGCAAAGATAAGAACTCTGAATCTTCTCCTATAATGAGTGATGAGGTTGGAAAACACATGGCAAGGGATCTGAGACATTCCTCCATACAGAATCTGTCCAGATCCTTCATATTCAGGAGGTCCACACTTGTGGATTCTCCTCTTTAGCTTAACCCACAAGTTTTCTATGGGGTTTAGGGCAGGGGACTAGGATGGCCATGGCAAAAACTTAGTTCTGTGATCAGTGAACCATTCTTGTGTTGATTTTGAGGTGTGCTTTGGATCATTGTCCTACTGGAAGATCTAACCACGGCCAAGTTTAAGCTTCCTAGCAGAGGTTTTGATTTAATATCTGCTGGTACTTGATGTTCCATGATACCATGTATCCTGACAAGTTGTCCAGGGCCTTTGGAAGACAAACTGCCCCGCAACATCAAAGATCAACCACCACACGCACGGCTATCTTTCTGTCTTCGCCAAACCCACCTCTGATGTTTGTTTCCAAAAAGCTCTATTTTGGTCTCATCTGTCTATAGAACCTGGTCCCATTGAAGTTCCAGTAACGTTTGGCAAACTGTAGGCGCTTGAGTTTGTTGTTTGATAACAGCAAAGGCTTTTTTATGTGGCAACCCGCCCAAACAACTTGGTTATGGTTATGTAGGTGGCGTCTGATCGTAGTTCTGGAGACTTTCTGACCCCAAGACCCAGGAAACGTCTGCAATTCTCCAGGTATTATCCTTGGAGATTTTTTACCCACTCAAACCATCCTCCTCACTGTGAGTGGGGTCTTATAAACACACGTCCTCTACCAGGCCGATTTTTAACATCTCCAGTTGCTTTAAACTTCTTAATTATTGCCCTGATAGTGGAAATGGCTATTTTCAACCGTTGATCTTTTTTCTTATAGCCATTTCCTGATTTTTGCAGCTCAACAACCTTTTGTCGCATGTCATTACTGTATTCTCGGGTCTTTCCCATAGTGATGGATGACTATGGGAACTTGGCCTGTGTGTCACCTCATATTCATACCCCAGTGAAACAGGAAGTCATGGCTTACCACTTAAGTGTTCCTAATCACTCAGGTGAACTTAAAAACGTAAAATATGGGAATATACTTCAGTTAGATTTTACTCATAAGAATTTCTATGGGTTGCCAATAATTGTGGCACACATGTTTTGGAGAAAAATATTTCATTTATTTAACATAAAAATTTGACTTCAATTAAAGGTTAGAGTTTAGTGAATATTTTGAATGAAAGACAAATAGGATAAACAGCAAAGACATTTCATTTCACAACCCGTTTTGCTCATATTTACCAAGGGTGCCAATATTAGCGGTGGGTACTGTTTGGTCAATCATCCCTTTAAAGTCTGTGGGGAATATACAACGCCTTACCATGAAATACAATGGCGAAACCCCAAAAAGTATAACAATAACTATTTTCAGAGACTGAATATAGGTGCTAGTGTTAGAGATTGAGTTAAAACAAAATGTTTTATTCGGTTTGCTCCGTTGTGGCTTGAACAGTAAAAATAAAACATAGCTACAAAGAGAGGACCGTTAGGACAATTCATGTTGCTTTAGCAATGGCAAATATACTTGAAATGAGTAGGCAATACTTGCCAATAAGCCATCCATCCTCAATAGCTTCCACCTGCAGGTATATAGGCCAACATTGCTGTTTTGCAGAATGAACGAGTCATGCTTGCCACCTTTTCACCACATTCAGCAGTGTATTTTGCGCATCATATAACCCATCACCTGCACATTAAGAGTGGAAGCCTTTTCTGTTCACATAGTTGAACTTGTTTTGGGAGGAGGCTTTTATGGCCATGTTGGTGCCGTCTATTGCTACGTTCGTATTTGGAAAACCCATTGGCATTATGGCAAAGAAACCCCTCTTGACTTCAACCTGTTGTGCCATGGTGTATGGGAATTGTAAGTGTTCCTGTTCCTTTTGCTGATGACGTGTCTCTAATTTAAAGAGAAATGTAAAAAAAAATCAACTTCATTAATCCACCACAACATATGTGAAAATTGCGCGTTTCTAGGTTTTGTAGTAAAAAAAAGACAGGAAGATGAGTTTCTTTTTTACTACAAAACCTAGAAATGCCCAATTTTCACATCCAGTGCCTTCGGAAAGCTTCAGACCCCTTGACTTTTTCCAGATTTTGTTATGTTACAGCCTTATTCTATTCTAATTGATTCAGTCGTTTTTCCCCTCATCAATCCACACACAATAACCCATAATGACTAAGCAAAAACAGGTTTAGATATTTTTGCAAATATATAACAAATTTAAATCTGAAATATTACATTTACATAAGTATTCAGACCCTTTACTCAGTACTTTGTTGAAGCACCTTTAGCAGCCATTACAGCCTCGAGTTGTCTTGGGTATGACGCTACAAGCTTGGCACACCTGTATTTGGGGAGTTTCTGCCTTTCTGATCCTCCCAAGCTCTGCTCTGCATGATGGATAAATGATGCCCCAGATCTTTTCACATCAGCTCTTTTTCAGAGCTGATCTGACAGGTCAGATGGAGAAATGTTATGTTAATACATCACTTTGTTTGGCTTCGTGTCGGTTGGTGTGAGGCAGAATGTTTGTGTGAATGGGTGTAATTGATGCCTAATTGGTCAGCACTTGCTGATTTGACTGTAATGCCTTCCTTCAAATCGACATGGTATAACTTTTGTCCCACTCACGCAATTCAATCCATGGGTTGATTCTGTCAAATCTGCCACGCTTTTTTGGGTGGAAAGGAAATCTGTGTATTCGGTCAGCGATCCCTTTGAAACCACCGGCCTAATTTGTCCTCTGGAAAGTAGCAGCTGAATGATTTTCTCTCTCCCCTCTGTCCCTTTCTCCTTCTCCCTCTCGAACACCCTCCCTTCCTCCTTCTCTATATCCCGCCAGCATGGCCAATGCCTCGGTGCTCCCCGCCGAGCTGCAGAGGGAGAACACTGAGGACGTACTGCAGGGCGAGCGCCTCAGCGACGCCGACAACTGCCCCCCCATCCCGGCCCAGCACCAACGTGCTGCCCAGGGCGTTGACGTGTGGGAGGAGATGGACCGCAACCGCAACTGCAACCACGCCGCAGCCCAGCAACAACAACAACCGCTCATCAGGAAGGTCAGGATTGGAACACATGCATATTTGTGAAATAATCAAATATTATTGACCATGTAATTAAATACTGGGTTTTAGACAGGAACACACAATTATGGCATGCTATCAAATAAACACCCCCATTAGTTTCCCATTACTGCTGCAGTTCAGCCAACCTTGTCTACTTCAACAGGTACATGTTCTATACTAAAGACTGTATTTACAGTACTATACTATTTTTTTAATTTATTAATTTAATTTACCTTTATTTAACTAGGCAAGTTAGTTAAGAACTTATTCGTATTTACAATGACGGCCTACCAAAAAGCCTCCTGCGGGGACGGGGGCTGGGATAAAAAATAATATAAATATAGGACAAAACACACATCACGACAAGAGAGACAACACTACATAAAGAGAGACCTAAGACAACAACATAGCAAGGCAGCAACACATGACAACACAGCATGGTAGCAACACAACATGACAACAACACAACATGGTAGCAGCACAAAACATGGTACGGACATTATTGGGCACAGACAACAGCACAAAGACAAGAATTCTATACTGATTTTCTATAATGATTCTATACAGTGATGTTTTTGGTCCATCTGTAACTGCAGTAATGCATATTAACAATGTGTGCAACACCATTGAGACCCAAATAATATGATATGGATTTCATCTTTACTTAAACTTAAAGCTCAACTGATGGCAATAAACAACTTCTCTGATAGAAAACTGGCCAATGTGCTAAGGATATTAGTCCAACGTTTATTATAGTGCCAGAATTGAGTAGAAAGTATAAATAGGACCATTTTGGTCCTAAATTCAGTCTTGTCCAAAACAGAGTTTTGTAAGTGAATTCGTCATGACTTGAGGGTTGGGTTTTGATTTCGACAATGCTCACTTGCCCACTAACACGGAATACACAGCTGCAGTGATTACGTTCTATCCAATCCTATCACAGTTCAATCGAGTACAAGCGTAACTGAATGAACAACAGACTGAGTGCAATATGACATTTTATTCAATCGTTTGGGGAATGGGCTCTACTTCAAGGGAGGATCCTCAGAGCCAGATGAGGGGAAAGGAGTTCCAATGACGGGCCTTAAGGTTATTATAGCTGATGGTGGATGGTTGTCAAACTGTTGCTGACAAAAAGGAAGTGAGAACATGGGTAAGTTGACAACTGAATACATCCCAAGATTTACACCCATTGGTTGAGAGAGAGGAAGGTGATAATTGCAGGATTGAGCCCCTAAGTTAAACAACAAGCGTGAGGAATGTGCATGATTTAAAATAAAATACAATTATTTCACCTTTATTTAACCAGGTAGGCTAGTTGAGAACAAGTTCTCATTGACAACTGCGACCTGGCCAAGATAAAGCAAAGCAGTGCGACACAAACAACAACACAGAGTTACACATGGAATAAACAAGCGTACAGTCAATAACACAATAGTAAAAAATAAAGTCTATATTCAGTGTGTGCAAATGGCGTGAGGAGGTAAGGCAATACGTAGGCCATAGTAGCGAAGTAATTACAATTCGCCAAATTATCACTGGAGTGATAGAAATAATGCAAGTAGAAATACTGGTGTGCAAAAGAGCAGAAAAGTAAATAAAAACAATATGGGAATGAAGTAGGTAGATTGGATGGGCTATGTACAGCTGCAGCGATTGGTTAGCTGCTCGGATAGCTGATGTTTAAAGTTAATGAGGGAAATATAAGTCTCCAGCTTCAGCGATTTTTGCAATTCGTTCCAGTCATTGGCAGCAGAGAACTGGAAGGAAAGGCGGCCAGAGGAGGTGTTGGCTTTGTGGATGACCAGTGAGATATACCTGCTGGAGCGAGTGCTACGGGTGGGTATTGTTATCGTGACCAGTGAGCTGAGATAAGGCGTAGCTTTACCTAGCAAAGACTTATAGATGACCTGGAGCCAGTGGGTCTGGCGACGAATATGTAGCGAGGGCCAGCCGATTAGAACATACAGGTCGCAGTGGTGGGTGGTATATGGGGCTTTGGTGACAAAACAGATGGCACTGTGATAGACTACATCCAGTTTGCTGAGTAGGGTGTTGGAGGCTATTTTGTAAATGACATCGCCGAAGTCGAGGATCGGTAGGATAGTCAGTTTTACTAGGGTATGTTTGGCGGCGTGAGTGAAGGAGGCTTTGTTGAGGAATAGAAAGCCGATTCTAGATTTAATTTTGGATTGGAGATGTTAAATATGAGACTGGAAGGAGAGTTTACAGTCTAGCCAGACACCTAGGTATTTGTAGTTGTCCACATCTTCTAAGTCAGAACTGTCCAGAGTAGTGATGCTAGTCGGGTGGGCGGGTGAGGGCAGCGAACGGTTGAAAAGCACGCATTTAGTTTTACTAGCATTTAAGAGCAGTTGGAGGCCATGGAAGGAATGTTGTATGGCGTTGAAGCTTGTTTGGAGGTTTGTTAACAGTTTCCAAAGAAGGGCCAGAAGTATACAGAATGGTGTCGTCTGCGTGGAGGTGGATCAGGGAATCACCTGCAGCAAGTGCAACATCGTTGATATATACAGAGAAAAGAGTCGGCCCAAGAATTGAACCCTGTGGCAACCCCATAGAGACTGCCAGAGGTCCGGATAACAGGCCCTCCGATTTGACACACTGAACTCTGTCTGAGAAGTACAGTTGAAGTCGGAAGTTTACATACACCTTAGCCAAATACATTTAAACTCAGTTTTTCACAAATCCTGACATTTAATCCTAGTAAAAGTTCCCTGTCTTAGGTCAGTTAGGATCACCACTTCATTTTAAGAATGTGAAATGTCAGAATAGTAGCAGAGAGAATGATTTATTTCAGCTTTTATTTCTTTCATTACATTCCCAGTGGGTCAGAAGATTACATATGCTCAATTAGTATTTGGTAGCATTGTCTTTAAATTGTTTAACTTGGGTCAAATGTTTCGGGTAGCCTTCCACAAGCTTCCCACAAGAAGTTGGGTGAATTTTGGCCATTCCTCCTGACAGAGCTGGTGTAACTGCGTCAGGTTTGTAGGCCTCCTTGCTCAGACATGCATTTTCAGTTCTGCCCACACATTTTTTTATAGGGTTGAGGTCATGGCTTTGTGATGGCCACTCCAATGCCTTGACTTTGTTGTCCTTAAGCTATTTTGCCACAACTTTGGAAGTATGCTTGGGGTCACTGTCCATTTGGAAGACCCATTTGTGACCAAGCTTTAACTTCCTGACTGCTGTCTTGAGATGTTGCTTCAATATATCCACATCATTTTCCTGCCTCATGATGCAATCTATTTTGTGAAGTGCACCGGTCCCTCCTGCAGCAAAGCACCCCCCTAACAATATGCTGCCACCGCCGTGCTTCACGGTTGGCATGGTGTTCTTTGGCTTGCAAGCCTCCCCCTTTTTCCTCCAAACATAACGATGGTCATTATGGCCAAACAGTTCTCATTTTGTTTCATCAGACCAGAGGACATTTCTCCAAAAAGTACAATCTTTGTCCCCATGTGCAGTTGCAAACCGTAGTCAAGCTTTTTTAAGGCAGTCTTGGAGCAGTGGCTTCTTCCTTGCTGAGCGGCCTTTCAGGTTATGTCAATATAGGACTTATTTAACTGTGGATATAGATACTTTTGAAACTGTTTCCTCCAGCATCTTCACAAGGTCCTTTGCTGCTGTTCTGGGATTGATTTGCACTTTTTGCACCAAAGTACGTTCATCTCTAGGAGACATAATGCGTCTCCTTCCTGAGCGATATGATGACTGCGTGGTCCCATGGTGTTTATACTTGCGTACTATTGTTTGTACAGATGAACGTGGTATCTTCAGGTGTTTGGAAATTGCTCCCAAGGATGAACCCGACTTGTGGAGGTCTACAATTGTTTTTCTGAGGTCTTGGCTGATTGCTTTTGATTTTCCCATGATGTCAAGCAAAGAGGCACTGAGTTTGAAGGTAGGCCTTGGAATACATCCACAGGTACACCTCCAATTGACTCAAATGATGTCAATTAGCCTATCAGAAGCTTCTAAAGCCATGACATAATTTTCTGGAATTTTCCAAGCTGTTTAAAGGCACAGTCAACTTGGTGTATGTAAACTTCTGACCCACTGGAATTGTGATACAGTGAATTTTAAGTGAAATAATCTGTCTGTAAACAATTGTTGGAAAGATTACTTGTGTCATGCACAAAGTAGATGTCCTAACAGACTTGCCAAAACTATAGTTTTTTAATTAATAGGAAATTTGTGGAGTGGTTGAAAAACAAGTTTTAATGACTCCAACCTAAGTGTATGTAAACTTCCGACTTCAACTGTAGTTGGTGAACCAGGCGAGGCAGTCGTTTGAGAAACCAAGGCTGTTGAGTCTGCCTATAAGAATACAGTGACTGACAGAGTCGAAAGCCTTGGCCAGGTCGATGTACTGTGCATCGATGTACTGTGTACTGTCTTCAATCTTTTATCGATGGCGGTTATGATATCGTTTAGTACCTTGAGCATGACTGAGGTGCACCCTTGACCTTCTCGGAAACCGGATTGCACAGCGGAGAAGGTACGGTGGGATTCAAAATGGTCAGTGATCTTTTTACTAACTTGGCTTTCGAAGGCTTTAGATAGGCAGGGCAGGATGGATATAACAGTTTGGGTCTAGAGTGTCACCCCCTTTGAAGAGGGGGATGACCGCGGCAGCTTTCCAATCTTTAGGGATCTCGAACGATACGAAAGAGCGGTTGAACAGACTGGTAATAGGGGTTGCAACAATGGCGGTGGATCATTTTAGAAAGAGAGGGTCCAGATTGTCTAGCCCAGCTGATTTGTACGGGTCCAGGTTTTGCAGCTCTTTCAGAACATCTGCTATTGTGCCGTGCTTATAGGCTGTAAGGTAAATATGTGAATGACCTGTACATGGTTAATATGAAAGAGGAGAAGAAAAGACTCTATGCTGATGATTATGAGCATTCAGACCTGCCTTCTTGATTGAACACACAGACCGTGAGACATATATGCCCAGCTGGCAGCAGATCGGACTTTGTTTACATAAGACAACACGTCACCAAACACGTTAGCTAGATGTAAAATTGCTCTTGAATTAGGAGAGAGTGGGGTAAATTAAGCCAAAGGGGTAAGTTGAGCCACCCTTGTTTCTAGGAAACTATACACAAAATGTATAATTTGATCAAATATTTAGGAAGAGGTCATTTCATGGAGTCTGTGAAGGAAGAAACCACATGGAAAAAGTGAGGTTCAAAAAAACCTTTTTTCACAAAGTCTAATTTATTTATTTTGTTTGAGGTTTCATGATACTTGTATCTAAACCAAAGTAGTTAATTGTTGGTTTTATTTATATATACTACTGTTCAAAAGTTTGGGGTCACTTAGAAATGTCTACTCCCTTCACAGAACAGCGCAAACTGGCTCTAACCAAAATAGAAAGAGGAGTGGGAGACCCTGGTGCACAACTGAGCAAGAGGACAAGTATATTAGAGTGTCTAGTTTGAGAAACAGATGCCTCACAAGTCTTCAACTGGCAGCTTCATTTAAATAGTACCCGCAAAACACCAGTCTCAACGTCAACGTTGAAGATGGGTCTCCCGGTCACGGCATGGGTTTCCCGGTCGTGGCAGGCTGCGACACAGCCCGGGATCAAACCTGTGTCTGTTGTGACGCCTTTAGACCACTGCGCCACTCGGGAGGCCAGAAAGTAGATAATTTAAAGATTTTTTCTATACATCATTTGGGGTCTCTAAGCTTCAGTATTAGGTCCTAAACCTAGCATGGAAGTGCATTCTTGTCACTGTGGGCTAATATAGTTGATGTTTGCTTTGAGGTAAGGTGAGCCAATGTCAAGTTGAGCAAATTGAAGTGTTTTTCCCAGGCGTAATGCAAGGCATGTGTTTAGGTGTTAAGCCCGTGTTAAAAGATTAAAGATTAAAAGTTTAAAAAACTTGATTGTCTTGAATTGTGTTTGGGAAATAAAGTTAGTGTTCATTTTTTATTCAGTACAGAAATTTGTAGGCGGCTTAATTTACCCTGCTGAATGTGAAGAAAAGAAAAAGGTACTTACCACACTTTCCCCTATCTTAGATTCATTCTGATTATTTTGAGGAAGTGATACTGGCTTTGTTCCCATGGCAGGGGTTCTCAAACTTTTTGGGGCCCAGGGACCCCTTTTGGGATTGCAAGTTCCTCAGGAACTAATACCTAATATCAATATAGACATTTTATTTGTCGCATGCGCCGACTAGAACGGGTGTAGACTTAACCGTGAAATGCTTGCTTACGAGCCTTTTCAAAATATTTTGCCGTTTTTAAAGCTTAAATTACAGTGTTTATTTTCTAAACGTAAAAAAAATACAGGAATGTATTCAGTTATATAATGGATCATTGGAGTGCTGTGGATACCAATATCCCTGTAAGCCTCCCAGGCCCATGTTGCCCAAGGTTAAGAAAATGTAGATGATTAATATTACATTGTATTGAATTACACCCTCTAAACATATTCCACGGAGAACAGAGAGAGAGATGGATCTGGCTGCGGACCGCTGCAGTACCACATCCATGGACACCACTTTGGGAACCCCTGTCCTATGGTGTCTCATGGGGGGAAAACATCAGTAACTGCCACATTGAACCACACCCAAGACTGCATTATTTTCCCCGTAATGAACAACAGAGATACATAGCGGGGTCAGTGTGTTCAGTCACTCTTTTAAGACCCAGCAATATGACTTGACCATAGGCCGCAAAAGCAATCGAAGATCTTACTAAGAGAGAAGCAAGAGGCTGAAGGAGATTAGCCTCTTACCTTGTCCTCTCTTTGTGTGTGTCAGAAGTCACCTGGCTTTGGTAACAGTTACGCTGTACTTCCAACACCTTTTTTTGTGACAACTACATTCCTTACGCCTTCTCCAGGTGGTGAATGAGGACGAGCACAGCCGGAACCAGGGTGGCAACCAGAGCCAGAGCTCCCCCAGAAGGGTGCGCTCAGAGACCATGTTCCTGGACCGGGCGGCCCCCCTGCTCCGGAGGATGAGACACAGCCAGAGCCTGGCATTCGAGAAGAGACTGGCTCCCGAACCCAAGCCCACCATCGAACGCTTCCTTGATGCCTAGTCAGTACCTTTTTACCATTCATTTATAGTAGTTTAATAGTTTATATTGTTCTACAGTGTTCAGTAGGACAGTGGTTCTCAAACCTCTCAGGGGGGGCAGACATTTCACAATTGTGTTTTACTCGTGAACTACAAGACCTGATTCAGTACTCAAGGGCTTGATGATTAGTTGAATCATTGTGCTAGCTCTGGAATAGATCAAATACTGCTGGGGGTCCCGGAGGAGAGGTTTGAGAACCACTGCACTAGGCACAAGGCAGAGGGATATGTATTAATTTAGTCCTTAATCTACCGTATGCAGGTTTTTGTTTCAACCAACCTTGAATTTGTTGGACTGTTCATTGGCTAGTCCAGGGGGTGTACTTGTACATCATGCTACAGAAACCGAGGATAAGCTCCTGCTTCTAGCTTGCACAAGCCAAGGCTCATGCAAGGCGACTTACTTAATCTCTCTTGTTGGAATGTTCATTAGCTAGTTATGCAGATTTTACAAATCTAATTTTTAAAAATAATTTCCATTAGTCAACTTTTAAATATTTATTAAGCAATTACTCGTGTCAAATTTTCTTTTATATTTCCAGTCTGGGAAATCAGCCTCCACAGGAGCGAGAGATCACCATCCCCGAAAGCGGCGGGGGGCGGGTTGAGCAGGTTGGCACCCCCTGTGACGAGGACCAGGCGACAGAGACTCCCGGCGGAGTGGGGACCCCCGACCAGGAGGAGGGGGCTGTGGCCCTGAACCTCAGTTCTGTTCCCCAGGAGGGAAACTCCCAGGATTGGTTGATGCTGGAGCAGGGGGGAGGCAGCCAAGCCTCGGGGGCAGCCAAGCCTCCAGGAGTCTATGCTCTGGATGGAAATAAACTAGAGGTGCATTCAGAGGCTGAGTTCCAGGACCACCAGCCTCCCTCAGCCCCAAGCAGCCCCGTCCTGTCCCACATGGCCCTGCCCTGTACCTGGTTACTGGGCGGCAGGAGGCTGCCTGGGATGCTAGGCCACATGGGCCGAGCCCAGATGGAGCAGGTGAGTGCGAGCAAGGCTTTGGCAGAATAAGAATTGCTCACACATATACATAAAGTTGTATTCTGGGCATTAAAATGTAACTTTTTCAAAATGTCTTGCTGAAGTATGGCCCCTGACGGTGCAGTTACATCCATTATGAAGGAAACGTTTCTTACTCCACTGCAGTACAGGTTAACTTTTGAAGAACTGTACATACGCCAGATATTCACTGACATGAACAGAGATCTGTACTTCTCGCTTTCATCCAAAGCGACTTATTTCAAGTGCGCTCATCTTAAGATAGCTAGGTTAGACAACGACATATCACAGTCGTAGTAGGTCAATCTTTCCTCGATACAGAAGTTATTAGCAAAGTCACTGCTAGTAGGAAAAGACAAGTGCAATTTTAGTTTTTTATTGGGAGGATAGAATAAGACTGAGATGTCTTGTTTAATATACTGTTTTGAAGAAGTAGGGTTTCAGTCGTTTTCAGAAGATGGTCAGGGGCTCTGCTGTCCTAGTTCTACTTGTGCCTCCTCACCACCTCTCATGTCCATCTCCCAATAATCTCTGGTCTGCCTCTCCACAGTCTGCCAACCTTGTACCACAGTCCCCTGGGATGGAGAAGAGTGAAGCCATACCACTAGAGGCCCTGTCAACCAAACCCAATGACCCCCAAGAGGTCAAGGTCGACGAGCTGGAGATTGTCGAGTCAGCCCCCAGCCCTGTGCCAAGCCTCATCCCAGCCCACCTCGCAAACGATAAAGACCCAGAGAGCGACTCAGGCCTCCCCGACCGTTCCTCCGAACCCAACCAACACCCTCAGATGGAGAAAGCCGGAAGTGCCGCGGAGAGCACCGGCACCTTCTCCTCCTCCCCTCCCCCACCCACCTTGGTACTGCTGCGAAGAGAATCCCCCTCCTCGCCCAGATTGAGCCGCATCCCCATACGAGATCCAACCACCGTCCCGGATTCCCCCACCATAGACCGCCGCCACCGCTGGAGCAGCCCCGTGCCTGGCTCGCCCTCCCACTCGCCCTCGCCATCGCTCTCCTGCGACAACCTGCTGCCCTGTGGCGTCCGGGAGAGGTTCCTTTCCTGCTCAGACCGTGGCTCACGCTCCGACTGGCTGGGGGAAGACCGTGACTCCCTCTCGCTCTCCTCCTCGGGCAGCAGGAGTAAAATCCCCCGGCCTGTCATTCCCCCTCTTCCGGGGCTCGAGCAGCAGCAGCTCTCCTCCTCCGGCAGGTTTCTGCCTCGTCCGCCTCCCGGGAAACCGCCCACCCGCCCAGCTGTAGACAACAGGTATGAAGAACATGGTATTATGGCACAGCACTGGGGCACGTTTAATAGCAACCTTTATGGAGTGTTGCAGATAGAAATGTCATGAATGAAACTGATGTACTTTCTTATTCGACAGCTATTCAATCTGAAGCATGTTTACTCTACATTATATATGTATCTGAACGTTCCACAACGTTGTGCCCTGCCAAACGCAAGACTAGTAGGCTGTGATAGTAAGGGTTGCGTCCCACATCACTGATGATAGACAATTTTTTTCTGTGTGGATTGGTTTAGGAACATATCGGTGCATCCTACAAATCAGAATGTATAGACCTGAGTGTCTGAATAATACATTATAGTTGCAGAATTGTTTGTTTTAGTTTTTAAAATCCAACCTCTTCTGTTCTCTGCCCCAGTAGGCGCCGGCGTTTCCGGGTGCGCGCCAGCAGCACCAGCGACGCCGACTTCCTTGCCAGTCTGACCCAACTGATAAAGGACCGCGGCGGTGCACTTTCCAGTCCGGCGCCACACCCCCGCAGCTCTTCCTCCTCTCTACAGCGCTCACTCAGCTCCTCCCCCTCACGTCACGAGCTCCGCGAGGGGGGAGGGGTATTCCTGGGGCGTAGCCGCTCTCCGTCCAGCTTCTCGGGGTCCCCTCCCCCTCCATGGTACCCCCAGGACAGGCTTAGTGGGCGGCAGGGGATCCCGTGGGGCGCAGGGCCCGGTGCCAGAGGGAGGGGCCCTAGCCACGAGGGCAAAGGCAGCGGCAAAGTGAGCCGATAAGTGGACAGAATGGGGATCAGTGTGTTGTTCAGAAGGGCACACCGTTGTAAAACATTTTGCAACGATAAACCCGAAATGAGCATTTCTAATTGGACACGTTCAGCCAGGGCCTTGTCAGTTCATTAGGCGGCCACCTATGGCGGCAGATTGACGAGGGTGGCATTTTCTGGGCTAAACTAAACAAGATGCACACCCAACAACACAACCTCAAATAATTCTGCCCCAAAACAATGACAATTTCTCTCAACCAGTGGCATATGGGCTTTTTAGGTGAGCACTGATGCTGCCCTGTGATAAGCAGTTCCCACTTTGTCAAGGGCAGGGGCACAAAAATGTTGCTTGTCCATTGGGCGCTCCACCAACGTTCCGTTAAGAAAATGATCTAACATAAATCATGTAGCAGATATAGCCAGCGTAAAAACATGAGCCGTTCACAATAATTACAGCAAAATGTCAAGAAAACTATGCTATTACACCACTTTATAATTACCGCATGTCAGAGGCATGACAAATTAGCGAATGGACTTGAAAACGGGTGGTATAGCCTACAGTCAAATGTGATGTGGTTTGACGAGAATATTGACATTTTGCCAAGGCAGAGACGTGGCGACATGACAATAGCCAAATTTGTCATTTTACTTTTTGGTGTTTACGTTTAACAGATGTCTCTTTACATTCACCACTGTTTGGAGTCTGGTAATATGTTGCAAGTGGATGAACGTGCACTGGTAGCCTATGACGGAGCCCTTTGAAGTTTAACAATCAGATGAAAACATTTTGACTGGTTGTTTTTATGCCACAGTATAAGGTAATGCATTTTAAAAGTTAAATAACAGATCTTTACGACTAGGCCCACTGAGATCCTATTGAATTAATAGGGACTCATTAATTAATAGGGACTCATTAATAGGGATATCATTCTATGATTAGGCCCTTGGGAAAAATGATTAGGCCCTTGGGAAAATGTTGTGCGCACGCGGTTGGTCCCATACCGGCAAGAAATTAATTATACTTTCACCACTGAATATAGCATATGGTAGAAAGAGTATGTGGCCTTTTCTGTAGCCTACAGGCCGGAGATCAAATGTATGACGATGTAATGAGACTTTTTACATCATACAGGTTTCTCCGATCAAATACCCTAATCTAAATTGCGTTGACATGTTAAACAACATATCCTAAAAACAGGACAGGTCATAGTAAAATGGACAATATGAAATGGATAATCAGGTTACTCACAACTGCTGTCCAGAAGTTTCACCCCGTGGGGAAAATGTTCAGTGGTTTAAAGTTTGTATCTGTACATTTTTGTCGAGCTGATCATGGCGAAAAAATAAAATACTTCTGATTTCCCGCTGTGTAAACACATTGCAAATAGGCTCAGGATAACTCCTGATGAAGTTGATATTCAGAGTTGAAATAGCCAAATTGATTAGTCACAGGAATCAGGACTAATAAAGCCAATGCAACGCCTGTTTTACAAACGGTGGGTCTTCCACATGGATGGGCGTTGATAAAATTCCTTTGCAGACCAACACAGTAGGCTTCACTCTAGCAAGCATGGGCCGACATCTCCTGGATGTCTTTTTTTGGTCCTGTCCGGAGCTGCCGTCTTTTATTGGTGTTTTACAAACGGTAGGCCTACTACATAGATGGGCATTCGTAAAATTGGAATTAGACGACACTGTAGGCTACACCTCAGTAAGCACGGATCGATGCCGTCGCCTTTTGGATGTCTTTTTTTTTGAGGGGTCCTGTCTGGACCGGCGTTGATTTCCACGTCCACGGATGTTGGTTTTTAGTCCGGTCCAGACCAAATCATAGACATCTATGTTTGGTTCAGATTTGGTCCGGTCTGGACCGTCTTTCATTTGTCTCGCCTAGGGTGATAGAACAGCCAGGGCCAGCCCTGCTTCCAGCAGGTACATCTCTGTTTACATCTCTGTTTCGTCCCCACTGCACACGGCCCTATGGCTACTCAGACTGTAATAATGTATGTACAGAGAACGTATTGTATCTGATCCAATCTTCAACTTTGACAGCATGTGTAAATATGTATGATCTACTACTGTACTCCAGGGAATGTACTGTATGTAATGTAAAATGTACGATAGAATGTATCTATTTATTTGACGTGTCTCGAAAAATGTACTTGAAAAATGTAGCTTGATTCCAGCGTCGGAACGTCACGTTTCCGAAAAACATTGAGATGGTCTACTCTTTCTCCCTGACCCCAGTCCTGTGTTCTTAACACTATGTATGTATGTGTGTATGTATGTATGCCATGAGACCAAAAAGATCTGTACTGTATCATATGAGGGATCTAAAGGAGGTCGACTTGTATATACAGTTGAAGTCGGAAGTTTACATACACTTTGGTTGGAGTCATTAAAACTCGTTTTTCAACCACTCCACAAATTTCTTGTTAACAAACTATAGTTTTGGCGAGTCAGTTTGGACATCTACTTTGTGCATGACACAAGTCATTTTTCCAACAATTGTTTACAGACAGATTATTTCACTGTATCACAATTCCAGTGGGTCAGAAGTTTACATACACTAAGTTGACTGTGCCTTGACTGTGACAGCAAGGAAGAAGCCACTGCTCCAAAACCGCCATAAAAAGCCAGACTATGGTTTGCAGCTGCACATGGGGACAAAGATCATACTTTCCTGACCTGGGTCTTTCAAATGGACAATGACCCCAAGCATACTTCCAAAGTTGTGGCAAAATGGCTTAAGGACAACAAAGTCAAGGTTTTGGAGTGGCCATCACAAAGCCCTGATCTCAATCCTATAGAAAATTTGTGGGCAGAGCTGAAAAAGCGTGTGCGAGCAAGGTGGCCTACAAACCTGACTCAGTTACACCCAGCTCTGTCAGGATGAATGGGCTAAAATTCACCCAACTTATTGTGGGAAGCTTGTGGAAGGCTACCTGAAACGTTTGACCCAAGTTAAACAATTTAAAGACAATGCTACCAAATACTAATTGAGTGTATGTAAACGTTTGACCCACTGGGAATGTGATAAAAGAAATAAAAGCTGAAATAAATCACTCTCCACTATTATTCTGACATTTCACATTCTTAAAATAAAGAGGTGATGCTAACTGCCCTAAGACAGCGAATTTGTACTAGGATTAAATGTCAGCCATTGTAAAAAACTGTTTAAATGTGTTTGGCTAAGGTGTACGTAAACTTCCGACTTCAACTGTATGTACCGTTTTAAAAAGATAATTGTATAGAGAGCACTTCAGTGCTGTTCAATCAAACTAAATGTTCATCTTATTGCACCAACATATCGGCATTCATTTGTAATGACCAGGGCATGTAGTCCCATCTAAACTCCATTCCTCCTTTCCCTAAAACTACTAGATGAAACATCTATTTCAAGCTATTTAAAAGATCTCACTCACTCTGGCGTATTCACAATGTAATTCTGTGATTTTATTGCGAGAAAATCTCTTGATTTAGGTGATGTGGAGGTGTCACACTGTTGGAATGTAAAAAAATAAAATAAAAAGCACTCATACTGAATTAATGTAACAAGTGCATGGATATCATTGCAAATATATGTGTATTTTTAAAATAATTTGTAGTGTCCGCTAAAACAAATCTGTATTTTTTAATAAACTGGTCCCGATTTTTTAAAAATACATTTATCATGCAGACCAGCAAAATTGTAGTCTATTTGTATCCCCCCTCCTGAAAAACTGATATCATGATTGCAGAAAATCAAATAAAGTACACATTTGGCTTATAGTGAACTATATGAAATGAATGTTCAATGTAGTAGGCTACCTACCCTTTTGTCTTTATTATGTAACCAACAAATGTGTACAAGGTGTCAAGTCCCACCCCTCCTCCCAAAAACAAACATTTGTTTCACTTAATATTCATATAAAAAAATATACGGTCAAAGCTATTTAATTAAACAGATGTGATCTGTAACAGTTGTTTCTCCTGAGCAGCAGTCTGTTCTGAACCAATAAGGGTTATAAGTCCTAAAACATGTATTTGTCTGGAAAACTTGGCCCTGTCCCCAAACAACCCCTAACCCCCAAAACCTCAAACGTGATGTATATCCGTAGGTAAATGCAATATGGCAGAAGCTCCTCCTTGCCTTCTGATTGGCCAAGATGAATCTCTGATAGGGGCTAGGGGCTTGGGGTTGTTACAAAGTGAACCCGAGCCATACAGTCCAATTCTAGTAGACTGTATTATGTCTGTGGTCAATAAAGAGTAACATGTTCTATGTTATGAGGACTTTGCTTACACATACTGTTGATGATAAGTCTGTGGTAAAGAATGAGCTCTGTGCTTTAAGTGAAATGTTCCGTCTGGACAGAGTCATAAATAGAGATGCTTGGTTTTGGGTTTGATACAGTATGTGTTCTAAAATGCCTGCTCTGTATTCTAGAACAGTAATAGTGCATCTCTCTGCCATAGGACTTATGGTTCATGTTGAGCGCGCAGTTCTTGATTGTTTACGCCTGGTCGTCTGTCTTATCATTGTAGTCTGAGTTCTAGAAGAGGGGCCGTTTTCCTGGGATCGTCTGGCAGCACACTGATGGAGTCCTCCGCCTTCCCACACAGCCATCGTGTACTCGTGGAGTGGACAGAGGACCATGACGTTGCCGTCAGGAGAGAAGTCACAGGGAATAGTCAATGCAGCTATGTGGTATTTAGCATAGTAACACCCACCATGAACAAATGTCATTATTTATAGTTGGGTCATTCCACCAATTTGGTGCCTTTGAGAAGTTTAACTTGGTTTAAAAAAAAGGGACATTCACTTAATTTTAACATTCTTTCATAAAGACCACATGTTCAACTGAATAAAAAACACATTTTCCCATCTCGATGTTACATTTTAAAAACGTACTATAGTGTAAATCCACTTGAATTCAATCACTTTTTGAAAGCTCCCCTTTCATTTGAACGAAACCTTCGATACATATTTGCCCTTTGTAGAAGTGCTCAGAAAGTGACTTTTTGGACCTGATCTCCAACACATTCAAGAGATAAAGAAAGATGCTCAAAGTTGACCCATTTTGCATACCCCACCACAATTTCTTGATTTTTTATTAAATTGACTTTTTTACCTCAACATCATTCTAAAAACGTTTTTTCATATTTGCATATGTTGTCGCTTAGACACTATGTTACATCATCTGAGGTTTTGTGTTGTGCCTGCCATCGGTTGAGATACAACATGCTCTTGAATACAGAGTGGGTGTCATGTTTTGGCTGATAAATGTACTTGGAATAAAATAGAAATGTCAACTTTTAAATGTTACTGCAAAGACTGTTGGAGGTCCACACCATAGAGAATGACAAAGGCCCCTAGTGGCTAAAAGGCTGTATTAGCATGGACAGCTCCATAGAGAGCTTCCACCATTTTAATGTAGTCAACTGGGTGGGATTTACAACTTCATTGGCTGACCCCTCCTGGTGACTCTGTTTGAGTCATGTCCAACCAAGTCATCAGGAGGGCTCAGCCAATCACGAAGAAGAAAATTGACTACTTAAATGGAGATAACCTCAATGGCGCTGCCAATGCGGTCACAGATGCTATGATGGCACAGATACAAAGATGAGTCCTCTATCTCCATGGTCTACACATCAGAAAATGTTTTGAATGTGAATATCTGTTTTAAGTGATACTGTCAATCCTCCATAGGAAACCTATTGAAATCATAGAAATATACATAATAGAATAGATAGACATTGAAGTTGACATTTGACAGCAGACATTTTTACCGTAGTAATTAGAAGTAAAAATGTTAATGGTGTATCAGCTAAATTGAAGTGGTCTGAAGGGATATATTGTTGTATAAATGAGATATTTCTGCATTCAAGAGCATGTCTCAAACGATGGTAGGCACAACACAAAAAACTCAGATGATGTAAAGTAGAGCCTAAGCGTTTGTCAATTGTATTAAATATTTATTTATTTCAATAAATTATATTTTATATTTATAATTACACACATCTTCTAGGTAGTAAAGAAAGACCATTAGTAAGATGAGAAACAGACTCCAGCACAGACGCACCGTTTTCAGGGCCATGTTCATTAGACACAAAACAGCAGAACGTGGGGAAATACTCTCTGAAATTGTCTAATAAGAAATGCTTGTTTTTGTTTACAGTTGGGTAACATTTTGGTTACCAAAAAGATAAAAACGGAAGCACAGCTAAACCCGGAAAGTGGAAAGTTCGCTAGCAGACAAAGGAACAGGCACTGAATGTGATATCGCAAGTAGCAAAACTAAAAGCACGGAAACAAGCGAAACCGAAAACGCCAAAACAGGCCAAAGAGAAGTCACAAAAGCAACCCCAGCAGAAAACATTATCACAGCCACCAAGTGGTAAGATGGTAGAGAAGAAGGCTTGCCAGGAGACAAGGATGGCTGCATCCCAGTCAGCAGAGTAGAGTTCAGTCTCCCTGGTCAGAGTTTAGGCAAGTCCCAGGTAGAACGTGGATCTATAATGAACAACACACATTTCCCCAGCAAGTTTGCAGTGACGACAATCCTCCAATGTCTGGCAATCCTAACTTCCAGAGCCTGGGCACTAGAGACAGAGGAAGGGGCTTCAAAGCTAGCAGGGTTATTACATTGAGGAGAGGGAGTAAAACCTGTTGGAGTAAAACCTGTGACACCACCACCAGGCCATCCGAGGTGGCCTAACATGAGTAATTTGGATACAAGTTCTGTGGGCAGGGACCCAGTATGCCCACCTCCAAGGAGACCCAGGATATGGATTTCACTAGTGATCACCTACCTCCTAAGGGAGCCATCATCTTCGGTCCATGGGAGGGTTTTTCTGGTAATACTTATGCCCCAGTCTCTACCTTAAAGCTCAGGTCACTTGGGTCAGCGACACGGGCCGGATACGGGTCGTGGACGTCACGGTGACGCTGCGTCAGGTGCATTGGGCCCTGGGGGTGCGGGAGCTCCCCAAAGCCTCCCCGGTCATCCCGACTCTCACCCCAACTCAGGGCCAACGCAGAGGGTAGAGGCAGAGGCCAAGGACGGCCTAACAGAGGACCGAGCGCGGAGAGGCGGCCACACTTCCACACTCCAGCCAGTTCACCAGCCTCCCCTTCCTGCATTCCCCACAGGTTATCACTACCAGATCTGTAGCTTATGGTAAAACGTGACCTCTGCCTGGTAACTGAGCTTGGTAGGATCACAGAGGAAGGGGAACTGGAGGGTTATGTACGAGGAGGCCAACTGGAAGAAGCAGGAGAAGGTCAAAGGCATGCCCAGGTGAGGGAGTTTCACTGTCGCTGAGAGAACCTTAGGACCTGTTTCCTATACTTAGGTTGAAGGGCAATTCTGTGTCTGCAACAAACCAGTGTCTGCATGTAAAAACAGCGCATTTTAAGATCTGTGGTTAAAAAGATAAGAAGAAAGGTCCTAAAAAATGCTTTTGTGACATCACAGGGTAGGATTAAACGTTTTTAAAAAACTGATTTTCAAAACCGGCAATGAGTTTCTAGCCAGAGGGAGGGTATTTTCTTGCTTCCCACATCACCACAAATCTCATAGTGTTTGAAAATCACTTTAAAAAAAAATTATGTTTAAACTTTTGATGATGTCATTGGGTAGAACTTTTGAACTTTATATTTTTGTAGAACTGTGCCGTTTTCTGATATGAAGACACTGGTATTGTGCTGGAGATGATGAAAAGGAGGTTGAAAAGTGGTGGAATTTCCTGCCTGGCCTGGTTACACCAGATTAAGCCTAGACCTCGACTAAAACACACTTTCAATGGAAATTCTTTATTGAGAATAGTTTTTAGTCCATTACTAGGGTTAATCTAGGTTCAGGAAACCAGCCCATATAGTCCTTCACATGCAATAATCAGATGATTATTCTGGACCATTCTGTAACTATGCAGTTTAACAATAAAGATAACATCTGAAAGAATGCATCCGGTTTTACCCGCTATGCTGTTATTGGAAGGTGATGGTTGAAGTTCTGCTATTGTTTTTCATGTTGCAGGTTTGGCATTGAGCTGGAAACTCCCTATCCAACCCCGAGGGCCTGTTCCTGGACGAAGATGAAGACCTCCCCCTAACAGAGGGCTTCCTATGGGAGTCTGCCTTCCCAGACAGAGTCTTGCAGCCATATCCACACTTGATGTCGTCAGAGTGACCGCCAGATGCTCGGACACATGGCTCAGAGAAGCCTAGCATTGTATCGTGGGATAGCAGGTCCTCCTAGGCCCCTGTGTCTGTAATATGTGAAGACTGAATCAGAGCACGAGCAGTACGGAAATGCAGGAGTGAACAGAGCGAGTTGAACACATAGAGGAAAAAGAATGAGCGAAAAGCAGTAGGGGTATAGGAGTAGTAGAGTTATTGGACAATCAGGCTCCTGCTCCTCCGACTTTATATTAAAGTAGGAGCTGAAGACGAACACCCTAAAGTCTCTTTATTGTTAACTGTGCCGGCTAGGGTTAATGCCACTGCACTATTTTTGTCCCGCCCTGCCCTTAGAGAGCCTTTTTATGTCTCTATTTTGGTTTGGTCAGGGTGTGATTTGGGGTGAGCATTCTATGTTCTGATTTCTATGTTTTTGTATTTCTATGTGTTGGCCGGGTATGGTTCTCAATCAGGGACAGCTGTCTATCGTTGTCTCTGATTGGGAATCATACTTATGCAGCCTTTTCCTCTGTTGTCATTGTGGGAAGTTATCTTTGTTAGTGGCACTATAGCACTGCACTTTGGTCCTCTTCTTTCGACGGCCGTGACACTTTTTCTCTTTTGATTTTCCTCTGTCAGGATAGTGAATTGCTTGATGCTCTTAGTGTGGATCAGAGTAGGAAGAAGTCAAAAGGTCAAGTCAAACAAGTTGCCTCATCTAGTGGTGCCCTCCTTCCTGAAATATTCCCAGATTGTTACTTCCCTGCTGTACTGTGCTGTCAACGTGGGATATTTGTCTTTGGTCTCTGTGGTTGCGTCTCAAAAGTCTCTAAATCGGCTTCCACCACTTTGTCTGTATGGTCAGTTGTATCCCCACCAACCCCATCCCCTGTTCTATAGAGAATTTCCAGGTTGACCAGTTGCTAGCCAGTTCTCTGATGGAGGAGGAGATGAGCGGCTCCCTACAGGCCCTGGACACCTCCCTCATTCCTTCCCCTCCCCCGCCCTGTAACCACGTCTGCGACGCCCTCTCTCCCCTTTCCTAACTGACCCTGGCTTACCTCTCCACTTCCTCAGTCATGTCCATCCTTAACCCCACCCCTCAGTGAACCTGCCCATCAAAGAGCCTCTCTCTCAACAGCCAGTCTTGCCCTGCCCCCTCCCACAGTCCTGTCATTCCCTACCCCCTTGTGAACCCTCCCTCCACTGTCCTCTTTCCCACACCTTCACCAAAGTGAGCCTACCTGCACCTACCTCCCCTACACCAACACCATTGCATTACAATCCTTCTCTCTTGAATTTTCTCCCTAATGGTACTGCGTGTGAAATACATGTGGCTTGTTTTCCTAGCAAAAGCAAGTTACCCTCTCTTACTGTGAAAGAGCAGAATAGTCCTCCAAGTGAGTCCACTTCCACCTCTTTCTCGCTGAAATGGAAGATGGGCAGTAATGCATAAACATGATTTTCATGCCATAAAGAATGATTGTTTTGTATGTCTGTTTGTTCGTCGACACGGTGTACAGATTTCTGTCTGTTAGATAACCCGTGTTTGTGATATGTCTCCGCTTCCTGGTTTGACCCTCCATCTCTCCCCGCTCAGTCTGCTGACGTGGCTGAGGAGCAGTAGCCGTCCCTAGGGAGCTCTGAGGGCCTCACTGGCCCCGTCCATGACCTCCAGATCCACGGGGGAATTCTGTATACATGTTCAGGGCACAACACGGCGCAAGCATATTGCCAGTGGTGCGTAATATAGCAGGTGTATACATGTAAGTATAGCACTGAAATGCTGTGTCGAGCGAGCCACTCTCCTTCCCCAGGGTAAAACTAATGCTGATAGTATAACATTTACATGCAATTGCGGGGAAAACACAGCTATCTTGTTGGCATAGTTGAAAAAAGGAGGTTCACATATTTCTGTAGGTATACTTATTATTTCTCAACTCACAATTTGAGCTCAATAGCAACTATTTTACAACTGAGATATTTGATATGACTTTGAGATACGGAGAGCACGAAATACTCATTGGCCATTGCGATTGTATAGGCGGTAGACTACAACGTTTTTTGGGGACATTAAATGTACTGGCAACTAGCAGTGGATATTGTATTTATAGTTAGCTAGCTAATGTGTTTTACGTTTCCACTTATTCAGGTGGTGAATTAGCACCAAATAAATGTGCCTATAAGTGCACATGAAGATGCAGACATTCATCTCTATTGAACAACAAAAAATTACCTTCAGATAATTCTGGATCCGTATTTTATAACAATAGCCTAATTGTCAACCCCAAATGCATAAAAATCACTGTAATAGGTTGCACATAAAAATATTATGAAACAATGTGAAAACCATCTCAGTAGTCTATTAGACTTTTTAATAAAGCACTGTGAATTACTTTGAAAGCTAATACAAATGTTTTTGCGTGACCCTGTGGAAAAAAAAGTGTGACCAAATGAATAACTGAAACATTTTATCTGGAGCCCTGTGTGTAGGGAATTAAGTAAGAAGAGGGATGATTTAATGTGTGTAGACTAACGTTTTCCTGGTGTGTTTTCAGAGCAAAGAGTGCCAGGCGGTGTTCGAAGGCCACACCAACAAGATCAACTGCCTGGCTGGTGTCGTTTCTGTCTGGCCTGTACATATATGCCATGTACATTGTCTCATCTTTTGATGAGTGAATTTTCATCTCATTAAATCCCTATTGTGCTCATCTTTCTCCTCTCCCTTCTCAGTCAAATAAGTGCCTTGAGCAAATCTTTGTCGGGCCAGGTGCTGTGTCTGCACATTCACTGGAGCATTCTGTACGTAGGCCTGGCAAATGAATCCTTGATCAGCTTTTAGCTCAAGGGATGAGTCTAGATATTCATAAAGTGTCACACCCCAAACATATTGAACATGACAAAAATGATCTACCGAGGCGCACTTTGAAGTTGGTAGAACAGTTCACATTTACTTTTCCTCTGCAAACAAAACAAGTGATGAATATACAATTCTGACAACCCCATAGATAGTTTATCTACTTACCTAGGTGGCTTGTTGTTGTGTGTTCTTTGCGAGTAGAGTGCAGATCAGGTCCTCCCTATCCATATAATTGTATTCATTACGATCGAAAAGGCACAACCAATCCTAGATCGGCACTCCTTTTCTGAGACGCTTTGATGGGTCCAGGTCCTAACCTCTATTCAACATAGTAGTTCCTAGTTATAGCTTGGGCCAGAATATGATACAAACATTTTAATTCTCTTACCCCCTCCCTCCCCATCTCCCCTGCAGTCTTGGATGAGTGCCACAACCCGTGGGGGGTGAGCTGCCTGGGCGCATCCCAGGAGGGCGTTCACGGAGGGTGCTGCTGGTGGCCTCCTACGACAGCACCATCAGCGTGCGCAATGCCAAGAGCAGCCTGCTGCTGTGCTCGCTGGAGGGCCACACCAAGACCAGCCTCATGGGTCTCCCGGTCACAGCCAGCTGTGACACAGCCTGGGATTGAACCCAGGTCTGTAGCTGCACCACTCGGGAGGCTTTCCTCATCAATCTACACACAATACCCCATAATGACAAAGCAAAAACATTTATGTAATGTAAATTTATGTATAAATGAGGCTTTATGGGCTTTCCTCTGACATCGCCTATTATATAGGTCCTGGACTGCAGGAAGATTGGCCCCAGTGATGTACTGGGCCGTATGCACTACCTTCTGCAGCGCCTTATGGTCAGATGTCGAGCAGTTGCCATACCAGGCGGTGATGCAACCGGTCAGGATGCTCTCGATGGTGCAGCTGTAGAACTTTTTGAAGATCTGGGGACCCATGCCAAATCTTTTCAGTCTCCTGAGGGGAAAAAGGTTTTGTCGTGCCCTCTTCACGACTGTCTTGGTGTGTTTGGACCATGATAGATCACTGGTGATGTAGACACCAAGGAAGTTGAAACTGTCGACCCGCTCCACTACATCCCCGTCCATGTTAATGGGGGCCTGTTCTGCCCGCCTTTTCCTGTAGTCCACGATCAGGTCCTTTGTCTTGCTCACATTGAGGGAGAAGTTGTTGTCCTGGCACCACACTGACAGTTCTCTGACCTCCTCCCTATAGGCCGTCTCATCGTTGTCGGTGATCAGGCCTACTACTGTTGTTGTCGTCAGCAAACTTGATGGTGTTGGAGTCGTGTTTGGCCACGCAGTCGTGGGTGAACAGGGAGTACAGCAGGGGACTAAGTACACACCCCTGAGGGGCCCCAGTGTTGAGGATCAGCGTGGCAGACGTGTTGTTGCCTACCCTTACCACCTGGGGGCGGCCTGTCAGGAAGTCCAGGATCCAGTTGCAGAGGGATGTGTTTAGTCCCAGGGTCCTTAGATTAGTGATGAGCTTCGTGGGCACTATGGTGTTGAACGCTGAGCTATAGTCAATGAGCAGCATTCTCACATAGGTGTTCCTTTTGTCCAGGTGGGAAGGGCAGTATGGAGTGCGATTGAGATTGCGTCATCTGTGGATCTGTTGGGGCGGTATAGGGTATCTGGGAGGATGCTGTTGATGCGAGTCATGACCAGCCTTTCAAAGTACTTCATGGCTACCAACGTGAGTGCTACGAGGCAGTAATCATTTAGGCAGGTTACCTTCGCTTCCTTGGGCACAGGGACTATGGTGGTCCGCTTGAAACATGTAGGTATTACAGACTCAGTCAGGGAGAGGTTGAAAATGTCAGTGACGACACTTGCCAGTTGGTCCGCGCATTTTTTGAGTACACGTCCTGGTAACCCATCTGGCCCCGCGGCTTTGTGAATGTTAACCTACCTCTTATGGCTGCAAGCCCGAGGTCGGTACACCTATGTGCCCTTTGTTTCCCCATTGGGCTGTCGATTATTGTTCCCATGTCCGTTGGTCGTGTGAGTACCTATGCGTTGTTTCAGCCTGTGCTGCGTGTTTTGTGCTTTGTGTATTACGGGTCTCATACCGTGACATTCTACGAGGTTTACCCTCGCTCTTTTGTTTGGGCACATCCCAGTGTTTTGTATACGTGTTTGTTTTGGGTGTATTCAAATTCCAGATGATGTATTCCTGCGCCTGTCTCCAAATCCTTTATACCAGAGTGACAGATGAATCCCGGAACATATTCCAGTCTGTGCTAGCAAAACAGTCCTGTAGCATAGCATCCGTGCCATCTGACCACTTCCGTATTGAGCGAGTCACTGGTACTTCCTGCTTTAGTTTTTGCTTGTAAGCAGGAATCAGAAGGATAGAATTATGGTCAGATTTGCCAAATGGAGGGCGGGGGAGAGCTTTGTATGCATCTCTGTATGTGGAGTAAAGTTGGTCTAGAGTTTTTATCCCTCTGGTTGCACATGTGACATGCTGGTAAAAATTTGGTAAAACTGATTTAAGTTTCCTTGCATTAAAGACCCCGGCCACTAGGAGCGCCGCTTCTGGGTGAGCACTTTATTCTTTGTTTTTGGCCTTATAGAGTTGGTTAAGTGCGCTCTAGGTGCCAATATCGGTCTATGGTGGTAAATAGATGGCTACAAATAATATAGATGAGAACTCTTGGTAGATAGTGTGGTCTACAGCTTAGAGCTTAGCTTACAGCTAAGGTACTCTACCTCTGGCGAGCAATAACTTGAGACTTCTTTAATATTAGACATCGCGCACGAGCTGTTATTGACAACGAGACACACACCCCCACCCCTCGTCTTACTTAGCTTCTCTGTTCTGCCGGCGCATTGAAAATCCCTCCAGCTCTATATTGTCCGTGTCGTTGTTCAGCCACGACTCGATGGAACACAGGATATTACAATTCTTAATGTCCCGTTGGTAGGATAATCATAATTGTGGGTCATCCATTTTATTTTCCAATGATTGCATGTTAGCAAGTAGAATTGATGGCAATGGGTGTTTACTCGCTCGTCTACCCATTCTCAAAAGGCAGCCTGATCTGCGTCCTCTTTCCTTCATCTTTTCTTTACGCAAATGACGTGTATCTGGGCCTATTCCCGGGAAAGCAGTATATCTTTCTCGTCGGACTCGTTAAAGGAAAAAGCTAGAGACAGACAGTCTGACAGACAGAGCCAAAGACTGAGATAGAGAGACAGACAGACTGAGATTGTCAGTGATGGGACTATTTTTCATTCAAGTTTGAGTGATGTATTTTTGGCAGGTGGAGGACAAAGACACAGACATACAGAAATTAACAGATGGATATGGTAATTTGGACAACAGATTGGGAGGTGAGGGAGACGCAGGTCAATTTACTAACCTCTATTTGGTCTGACCAAATTGTGTTCTCATCGCCGTGGCAGAAGATTGAGATCGAAGCGTACGCCATTTTTACTGCCATGGACGCTTTATTTTTACTGCTACTCTTGACTGGCATGCCACTCACACACACAAATGTTCACCCACAGAAACCAAACATTCGCACACTAATTCATAGATACACTCCCTAACCCCACTCTCCCTCCCCTCACAGTTACTCTGAGGTGTTGTTCTTCTCAGAGAAGACCCTTAGGGTGAATTCCCTCCTCATGGGGGTCGAAGGGATGATCACGTTCTCCCCAAGGGGCAGGCAGAAGTGCTCGCTCACCTCGTGCAGATTAATGTAGGATTTGCACTGGCCTTGGAAGCGTTGTAGAGGAAGAAGTCTTTCTGCAGGTGCTGCCGGCTCCCAACCATCTAGGGAGAGGAGGATGGAGGGATAGACATACAGGAGGGGGAGAGGGGTGATGCACGAAAAAGGAATTTAAAAAAAATCAAGCCAGACCTTCTGTAGAATATTTTCAAATACAAATGCTCTGCTTCATTTCTTTACCTGGTCCAATATAACCAATGGATTAGTCCCAAAAATGCAAACAAAGCGCACCTCAACATTTTCAAGTATTGTACATACAGTTGAAGTCTGAAGTTTACATACACTTAGGTTGGAGTCATTTAAACTAGTTTTTCAACCACTCCACAAATTTCTTGTTAAAACTTCTTTGGGGTAGGGGGCAGTATTTTCACGTCCGGATGAAAAGCATGCCCAGAGTAAACGGCCTGCTACAAAGCCATAGAAGCTAGAATATACATATTATTAGTAGATTTGAATAGAAAACACTCTGAAGTTTCTAAAACTGTTTGAATGATGTCTGTGAGTATAACAGAACTCATATGGCAGGCAAAAACCTGAGAAAAAATCCAACCAGGAAGTGGAAAATCTGAGGTTGGTCGATGTTCAACTCAGTTCCTATTGAAGATAGTGGGATATTGGTAATGTTGCACTTCCTAAGGCTTCCACTAGAAGTCAACAGTCTTTAGAACCTTGTCTGATGCTTCTACTGTGAAGTTAGGCCGAATGAGAGGGGATTGAGTAAGGTCTACCATGACCTGAACATGCGCGTTCATGTGAGAGCGAGCTCTGTTCCATCGAACTTCTGAAGACAAAGGAATTCTCCGGTTGGAACATTATTGAAGAATTATGTTAAAAACATCCTAAAGATTGATTCAATACTTCGTCATGTTTTTACGGACTGTAATATAACTTTTTTAATTTTTCGTCTACTTTCCGCTGGACTTGCCCGCGCGTCATGAGTTTGGAAAGTGTACTGAACGCTAGAACAACAAGGAGGAATTTGGATATAAATGATGGACATTATCGAACAAAACAAACATTTATTGTGGAACTGGGATTCCTGGGAGTGCATTCTGATGAAGATCATCAAAGGTAAGTGAATGTTTATAATGTTATTTCTGACTTCTATTGACTGCACAATATGGCGGATCTATTTGTGTCTTGATTTGGCTCTGAGCGCCGACCTCAGATTATTGCATGGTTTGCCTTTTCCGTAATAAAAAATAATAATAATAAATCTGACACAGCGGTTGCATTAAGGAGAAGTGCATCTCAAATTCCATGCATAACACTTGTATTTTCATCAACATTTATGAGTATTTCTGTAAATTGATGTGGCTCTCTGCAAAATCACCAGATGTTTTGGAACTTCTGAACATAACACGCCAATGTAAATTCAGATTTTTGGATATAAATATGAACTTTACCGAACAAAACATACATGTATTGTGTAACATGAAATCCTATGAGTGTCATCTGATGAAGATCAAAGGTTAGTGATTAATTTTATCTATATTTCTGCTTTTTATGAATCCTCTCTGTCTGGAAAATGGCTGTGTTATTCTGTAAATAGGCACTCACCTAACATAATCGTTTGGTTTGCTTTCGTTGTAAAGCCTTTTTGAAATCGGACACTGTGGCTGGATTTACAACAAGTGTATCTTTAAAAAGGGGTAAAATACATGTATGTTTGAGGAATTTTAATTATGGGGTTTCTGTTTTGAATTTGGCACCCTGCAGTTTCACAGGCTGTTGAGTCCCACGTACCCTAGAGAGGTTTTAACAAACTATAGTTTAGCCCATCTATCTATTCTACTTAATTTTAATCAACTTAATTGCCATTGTTCCAAAAGATAAAAACAAGATACAAAAATAACTTGCAACCAGCAGTTGATGTCAATATGCTGATAAATAGTTTGCATCTAATATATTGATTTTGAGTCTGAGAATGGTATATGAACAACACCCATTGGACCTATAACCATACTTCACTTTTGATTAACTAAACTATTCAAATCTACAGTAATTCAGAATATTACATCACCCCTCATGTCATATATTCTGTGACCAATCAAAGCTGTAAAGTACTGTATCATAAGTATATCAATGCTAAAATTCTACCCTTTTGATGACTATAATATCTTGTTGAACCATGAATTTGTCATTGTCTCTTTCAGATATACTAAACATGGTTTGCAAAACTTACGTTTTTTTCTTCTTCTTTAATCATACTTTTAACCAGTACAAGTTAGTAACAATGGAAAATGGCAACAAACAAAAAAATGTTTGGCAATTTTTGTATGTACAGAGTAACACATACACAGTGATGCATGTCCTTGTCAACAGATATCTGGAGGACTGTATACTGCTATATTTGTAATAAACTATACTGAACAAAATAATGCAACATGTAAAAGGTTGGTCCCATGTTTCATGAGCTGTAACTAAAGATCCCGGAAATGTTCTGTACACCAAAAAAATTGTGAGCATTTCTCCATTGCCAAGATAATCCATCCACATTGAAAGGTGCACTATATCAAGAAACTGATTAAACAGCATGATCATTACACAGGTGCACCTTTGCTGGGGACAAAAGGCCACTAAAATGTGCATATTTGTCACAACGCAATGCCACAGACGTCTGAAGTTCTGAGGGATTGTGCAATTGGTATGCGGACTGCAGGAATGTTCACCAGAGCTGCTGCCAGAGAATTGAATGTTCATTTCTCTACCATAAGTCGCTTCCAACGTCATTTTGGAGAATTTGGCAGTACATCCAACCGACAATTTTCCTGTCCTGCTAGCTATTCAAAATTGAACGATTACTTTTGGGTGTCAGGGAAAATGTATGGAGTAAAAAGTACATTATTTTCCTTAGAAATGTAGTAAAGTAAAAGTTGTCAAAACTATAAATAGTAAAGTACAGATACCCCCAAAAACTACTTAAGTAGTACTTTAAAGTATTTTTACTCAAGTACTTTACACCACTGTATGTGCTTCAATAGAGTCTGACGTTCAGGGTGGTTGGACATATAAGATGGGGTGCTGGTGAGCTTCTGCCCCCATTTTAGGTCGTCACACAAATATTCCCCCACCCATGTCCATTGAATCAAAGTAATTACACCTTGCTGTAAGGAAGCATAGCAAAGAATGAAAGGAATCAATTTATCGTTGAATGATTTATAAATCTCGCTTATTAAACCATCATTTCCAGGGAACCTGTTGTCCTTAAGGCTTTTAATACAGTCTTATCTCAATTTCAGATAACTCATCACAAAAATCCCTGAAATCATTATCTTCTTAGCAATGTTTGCGACATTGTCTAAGAAAAGATCCATATTGGAAGTTGGATGGGCTGATGTATACAGATTCTGATAAAACTGGGAAACATGCTGAGAGATTTCTTTTGGATTTTCATTGGGAGTATTATTAATCATTAATTTACAAAAGGAAGTCTTTTCACCTGCCCTTTTTTCTAAATTAAAGAAATACTTTGTATTTCTCTCTCCCTCTTCCATCCATTTTCGTCTTGATCTTACAAACACTCCCCGGGCCTTTTCCTCGTAGATACAGTCTAACTGCATTTGCAATGATGATAGCTCCAGTAATTCCTGATTAGTTAGTTCCCTTTTTTTAGTTTAATCCATTATTCCGTTTATGATGTCATATTCTTTCTCTCTCTTGGCACGAGCAATTTCTTTCCCCATTGAAATAGCCAAAAGCCTTAATCAAATTTCATTAGCTCCCAGTAACTAACAAACGTATTCATAACACAGGCACAATTCCTGTATTTATCATTCAATCCTGCTACTTCCTTCTTAAATACTTCATTCTCTAGTAAAGTCTTGTTCATTTTCCAGTAACCTTTAACTTTTTTTGGTTGACAAACCATGCATATTTATCTTTATTGAGATCCTGTTGTGGTCTGTTAGAGTCTCGATTGAACCATTGATTTTATGAACCTTGTCAGCCATATCTACAGATATCAGCCAGAAATCAATACGGGATTGTATAGATAAATCTTTGGTACTCCATGTAAACATAATCTTATCTGGGTTCTTATGTCTCCAAATATCTAGAACACCTAACCTTAGACATATATTCCTTATCTCACAAACAGAATTGCTATCCTTAGGAGGCCATCTATCTAGATTATCATGTAATACTGTATTAAAATCTCCACACCATATTACTTTGGCCAGTGGAAATTTAGACAATTTTACTTATTTTCCTCTCAATGTCTCTAAATAAAATACAGTTACTTGACTTGTTATTAGAAGCTTAAGTATTTACAACAATGAATTGAACATGGTTGACATCTACCAATAGTCACTCCTTTCAAAGTGTACCTGAAACATTTAAATATAGAGGGCTGTGTTTCTCACCACTTGGTTATTGCAAGGCTAACCCATGACTTAGCAAGAGATAGTCCAGTGAAAATGGCTGTAAATTTGCTCGCTCTCTGAAAGTAAAGAAAACAATAACAGAGAAATGACTGTTCAATCTAAAGCAGCACATGTCATTGTTTGAGGATACGTCAATACAGCCCGTGCTACTTACCTGAGATGCCATCTTCGTAGGTGTCCGCTTTGACTTCCTTTTCTGTCGGGGAAAAAATTGCTGTCAGAACAATTATTTTTGATTAACACAAAAAGACACAAATGTACCTCCATAGCATATAACAACTTGCCTGTGAATAACCACACCTTCATACAAACGTGCTACTGTATGCTGAATTCTTGACGCGCAACTGAAGACGCTGCGCTATCCTGCCAGCACGCCCACAAAGCGAGCCACTCCGGAGCAGAATGATGACGCGTGGAAGAGGGAAAGGAATGAGAGAGGAACAGCAATTTGTTGCAAGTTGGGCTAATAGCTGAACAATAGACTATTCAACCTTTACTAAAGAACAGTCTAATAGCCGAGCTAGGTGTGAACCCCCCCTCACACCAGATTTGCCCTAACGACCAATGTAATGACTTTTCAAATAAGTTACCTTACACGTTATGTTGGCTGACAATTTGTTAGCTACGCTGTCCTGACGAACCACATATTACAGCACTATGTACCGGTATGTTAGCTAACTACCGAACGTTAGTAGTTGTACATCAAACTTGCCAGTATATTAACTATAGGCTAACTAGCCAACGTTTATTGACTTGATTATTCTCGTCATTCTTAGTTTAGTTACATGTCGTCGTGCTTCCTCAATGGACATGCGGGTGCTTTCGTAAATTCGCTCTGGCTAGCTACAGGCTGGACAATAGAACGAGTCAAAATTCACCCAAGGCTGAAAAACGGCCTAATAAGAACGTTGGCTAAGCGGGAACACTAGCGCGAGCCCATAGCAAATGAATGGAATCGAACGTTCGCAGAGATTCTTTTGACTGGAGTGGGGCAGGGCAGCGTTTCCCAAACTTGGTGTGCATGTTGGTTTTAGTCCTAACACTACACAGCTGATTCACATGAACAAAGCTTGATGATTAGTTGATTATTTGAATCAGCTTTGTAGGGCTAGGGGAATAAAAAGAAAATGTGCAGCCCTTTGGGGTTCAGGTGACTGAGTGTGGGAAGCCTTTATCATAGGGTAAAAGTTGAATACCCCTGGACTGTAGGCTGCACACCTTGGGTCAAATATTAGATTCTGTAGCTGTGTATTTTATCAAAACAATTCTGTTCTACAATGGTTCCTTTCCTTAGCTCAGGGTAAGTAGTAGCAGGCCTAGAAGAGTCTTATGTGACGCAAACATTTGAGTTGTGTTCTTCCTCCTTTTAATCAATCATAATAATTTGTCAAATGCCTTACAGGTTGTTTTGCCTGTTGTTGGCAGCTGTGGGCATACAAGCACAGACACCATCTATAAGTATGCATTTTGCACCCTGCAAGTTCAAGCACTAAGCGTTTGACTATAAATATATCTTTTGGTTTTTAACTAACCTTTCCCATTCCAGATGACCTCAACGCTGAATGCTTTGGTAACGTTATTCGTTTGAGTGTCGCTCCTCTTTTTAAAGAGGTTGATGCTGTCTTCAGTGAGTTTGTCTCTTATGATTCTCCTTTCATAGATTGATATTGTTTGTCAACTATTATGTTCACACAATCTCCATCCCTTCCAGATGACACACAAATCATAAACCTGACGCCTGGCCTTGCTACTCAGTGTGGATTCAGCTTTAAATTTGACCCCCTGGGGAATGCCATGTTTTTTGCTTCTCTTCAAAACTGCTTTGCCCAAAACATGGTAACCCTAAGCACTGTAGTGTTTGCTTGAACTTCAAATGGACAGTTTGCCTTTCAGTGTCACTGCATTTGCAACCCATAATGTAGCATTGTCATTTTATTTAACCTTTGACATGGAGTCATGTTGAGACCAGGCTATTTTACAGATGAGCCCTGTATACACAAAGTTACAAGTCAATATTTGCATCACTAGATGAGAAATGTAATCATTGTAAACAAACGCAGTCTTCAGTAAAAAGGTCCCCAATAAGCTTGAGTTGCAGTAGAGGTGCCAATTCATACAATTTTAGAGCATGTCGGTTATCAGAAGCACAGCGCCAGAAACATTTTAAGCAGGGTCTGTTATCTCTTACCTGTAAGTTAACGATGACGTAAGGTACAGCAGAAGTTTATGGATGGCTTTCAGAGGGCCAGCCAACTTTCTGATACAGACTGCAGTGACGTGTACTACTGAGCTCTTCTCCTGTAGTGTGGCTTCAATACAGTGGCAGCTGCATTCATATAGGCAATTTTGCCACAGTCTATAGGTCATGAAGGTTAACTGAATTATTTATTTTCTGCTATATAATGAAAGGCTTTAATAATTTTTTCCCTTCCCCCTTCATTTTAGGATGATAAGATGTTCAGCTTGGTCATGCAGTTCAGGCTGCCAGGAAACCACATGACTGAAGACCCTGTGTATAGAGTGGGCAAAACCTGTAGCTACACCCCCTGGACCTCCCGAGAGATTCTGTGCGACCGCAACTACATGGAGGCAAGTGAGCAGAGCATGCCCCAAAGGACATGTTTACGGTCGAGCTTGTCGTACTGCCTGTATAAATGATCTGTCTAGAGCTACAACTGTCCAGTGTTTCATTTCTTCTGCTTCTGTGACACAACGTAGAGCACAGGTGTCAAACTCATTCCACGGAGGGCCGAGTGTCTGAGGGTTTTCGTTCCTCCCTTGTACTTGATTGATGAATTAACATCACTAATTAGTTAGGAACTCCCCACACCTGGTTGTCTAGGGCTTTATTGAAAGGAAAAACCAAAAACCTGCAGACACAAGGCCCTCCGTGGAATGAGTTTGACACCCCTGACGTAGAGGGTCTTGACTCTCTCTCAATTCAATACTCCTTAATTTAAGGAGGCGAGTGGACAGATTGAGAACTGGCCCTTGATTTTGTATTGTATGGGAGGGAGAAAATGCATAGGGAATAATGGCCTTTCTTCTCTAGGTGTCTGTCAGAAGGACTCTTCCAGACATCCAAACCGTCCCTGAACAGCCCACTGGAGGCCCGAAAGCAAGGAGCGGCAACTTCCGGAGAGGAGCTGAGGTAGCCATATTTCAGTTTCTGTAATTTCACTACAGGATGGCGCTTAACAAAATGTGCATTTGTTGACAATTTGTTTAATTCCTGTTTCCATTTCCTGAGACAGGCTGTTGCTGCAGGATACAAAATGACAGCAGTCGTCTTTAGTCCTAGCAAGAAGGTCATGAGTGTGGATGAGGTCCAAAGAAAGGGCTATGCAATAGCCAACACTCCCACACGGCTGGTGTTAAGAAGCCCTCATAATGCAGAGGAGACATACCTCCAGAATGTAAGCTGACTTTCTCCACTTCCTCCATGAACTGGGTCGTGTTCAGTAGAGAAAAAAAATTGGAAATGATGACCCTACCTGAACTCTGCAACATATTGTTAATACGGTGTGCCCTACTGAACACGACCCTGGTGTGGTTGCCCCCTGAACAGGTAGCTGGGGTTCCGATGCGGGTGCTCTCAACCTCAACCTTCTTTGAGCAAAAGTGGCTGGTAACTCGAGTAGATTCCACGGCTGTTTGTCCAACACCAGGTTGAGTGAAATAATGGACTAACTTAGCAAATTAAGATCCTATGAACCCAGTTCTTAATTGGCTCCAGACTAGACTTTGATTTGTGTTAAGTTTGTAAAATGTTTTGGAATGAACTTTTTCCAAATAATGGCACATTTTGTTTTCAGTTAAAATGTTCTGTTATGATGTGCACTTGGCTTGTTTCACTGCAGGGGCAGTGGCCTTTACTCCAGAAGTGATCACCTGGTACATGCCCAAGCACATAGACCCACTTTTCTCCTCTGATGCCTTCACCATGTTGGAAGTGTACATGGGAATTGACGCTAAGAGGCTGGACACTGAGGAAATGGCTGCCAGAAACTACTCGGTTTTAGTCACAGAGGCTCATATTATTGTTGAAATTCCGGTGGGGGCGGTTGGCGGCTATTTCAAGGTCAGTGTTGGATGAGTAAAATGTTACTGTTTTAATTTGTAAATCTTATTTGTTGAGCCCTTTTTACTGCAGCAGTTGTCAGTGCTTTGCAGTAACCCTTTGCCATCTCTCATGGGATAACTCCTAGAAATGTTTTGTGTAAAATGTTTTTTTATTGAGCAATTGTCTGCTTAATCAGGCTAATATACAATGGATTGTTGGGTGTGTATACAGCCTGACACATTGGATTGCAAAATCGGGTGAATGTTGCAAAAAATGACACTTAAACATACTCTAATGTTTGTCCTTCAGCCGCTTGAAATTTGAGACCAAATATCAACACTAAAGTATTGTTTACCTGACGTTTTAGGGAGCCGATAGCTTTGCCACTCAACTGAATGCAAGCAACGTTCGGTTACACTCGGCTACTGTTTACATATTGTGTTTACTTTGTGTGGCGGTTGCTTTGGAAATGCAAGTTTGACAACCATATGCCTACCAGCTCTCTAAAGTCGGGTAAACAGATTGTCTTAAATTACGAGCGGCTGAAGGACAAACCACACAGATAACCGGTAGAGTAACATTCTGACTTGTAAGGAACATTTAGCTGTTTTTGCACTCCACTTGTGTATTACAGCCTGACTGCATCACTCGTCTCCCTTTACAGAGCCATATTCAGGATGACCAGTACTTTGTCACTTACACCATTGAGCCCATGCTTGAGTTGCTGTGGATCGAGGAGGTCGCACACGAGGACACACGCTACAAAGTCCTCTTCCCTATCACAACACCTCCGATGGCCAGGCCTCCACAAGTTCGCAACTGTGAGTGGTTTAGTTAAATAGTGCCTATGGTAATTTGGGATGCCTGGGTTGTTCATTAGGTACAAAACAGAAGAAAATGTACTGAAACGGGGAGGCAATAACAAATGTCCATTTTCGACTTCCATTGTACCGCATTTCAAATTGTTTTTTTTGTTTGCCAATGAACAGACACGCCCTTAGACACAGTTCCTGAGCAGGCAGTGTTTGTGCTTGAGTTGGGGACTTTCACCCTTGATGTGGAGCTGCTGAACATCACCTTTCCCACCATGGTGCTAACTGTTGCAGAGTGCAACGCCAGAGGCTTCAATGTTCAGGAGCAGAGATCCCTGGACAACACCTTGAAGAGCTTCAGGATGGAGGTGCCCTTCTCAGACCCGGTGGTCTTTAAGGAGGTGTGTTTCTGTTAAATGCAAAGCCACACGCAGTGATTTGTACACGCCCTAATAAGTGGGCCACCAACAAAATATAAATAATGGCACAAGTGTACTTTGTATCCCTCATTTACTCAAGTGTTTCCATTATTTTGGCAGTTGTATGCATTCACTTGCCAATAGTGCTTGATTTAGAGGAATGAGGGCAACATTACTTAAAGTATATAGTTTGTTTTAATAGTCCCCATATGTACTTAGTTGTCACTTGATATTGAATAGAGTTCTGTTACAACAATAATGCTATCAATAGACCAATGCTTTTAACTTCACTACAGAGAAGGGCGGAACAAGGTGTCACAACCTTCACTCTTCAGCTGATCTACGGCCTGGTCGTCTTTCCAGAGTACGCTCCTTTCTCTCACTCTGCCGTTGTGGACGCTGTACTGCTGGACATTGGTATGTCTCTGGACTACGCCAAACTACTGTTGAATGGCTTCCTCTGGTTAATGATTGCAGTGAAAGCCCAACTAGCCATACTGTAGGTTTTTCCTATGCGGTCTCTCTACAAAGAAAATGTTAAGCTTTAGAGTATTTGGACCCAGTGTCCTGTTCGTGGTTTGCCAGGATCGTGTTTATTCTGAAAACAAGGTTTTCTCCTTGGACAAGTTCAAGTAGTACCTTCCTGTTTTTTGTGCTTAATGAACACAACCCTGTTTGTCCTTGTAGTGCCACCCTCCGTCACTGGCAACTGTGATCAGGAGAACTTTCACATCACTGTGGACTACAGGAACCAAGATCCCTTTTTCGTGGTATTGGTTGGCAAGCGGCTGCTTAACCATGAGCTTGCACAACAGTATTTGACAGAGGGCGACGCAGACTTCACCATCACGTTGCCCTTCTCTTCGCCGGACGCAGTGTTTGAGGTACGATGCTCTCCCAAAACATGTTAACCTAAATTGCAGCAGCTAGCCTCGCTTTCCTTACCCTGTATACATGCATACAATATTGGACTAATGAACTCTCCCATTTGTTCCCAGTCGGTTCACCCGTCCTCTGTCAGGAGCAGACTGGATTTGGCTCTGTTGAATCCTTACAACAACATGACCATCAAACACTTTTCCCTGGCTTGCAGCTTCCTCAAAACGCTGACTGGTTGGTTCTCAAACAATTACTTCCGATAGTCGTTTGACATGGTTACCTAACCTGGGTTCCTTGCAAATACTGTGAGTCTAATAATAGTGCCAGATGGGCATGGTTTGCACTTTTGGTGCTATTCCATTGGTTCTACTGTGCTCAATGAAGTGTAACAAATACAGAACCTGTCTTTTGCTCCCCCACCCCCAAGAGTGTTTCTCTAACGGAACGATGACTGCGCTGGCGGTCAAGGTGGAGTCTGCTCCCAGTCTGAACCCCGGTCAGCTGACCCTGAGCGACCCCGCCTGTGGTCCCACCTACAGCGACGATCGCTTCGCCTACTTCCACTTCACTGTCAACTCCTGTGGCACCACCAGGAAGGTAAAATGACTATTACCCTGAGGTGATGGGTACTGTGTATTTATGGACTGTTTGCTTCTGCGTGCTGTAATAAGTCAATTCCCCTCTACTACATAGTTTATCAACAATGTCATGCTGTATGAGAACGAAATCTCCTTGCCAGATGAACTTGAGGTGAAGCTGAATGGCACGACGTCTTCAGAGGAGGAATATCAGTAAGTGCATTACGCATCACAATTGTAGCTGTTAGATTTTATAGGTTTTTTTTCTTCACCAATTGCTCAATACTTTGTATACAGGGAAAATGTGCCTCTACTACCAGTGTTTCCACTCCACTGCTTGAAGTTTACCCTACATCCCTCTTTTTAGGTTAAAGGTTTCCTGCTACTATGTGGTCAACATCACTCGCACATTGGCCTTCCTCACCAGGCCGCGTGACAACGAGCATTTTGCCGAGATTGGGACAGGTCGACAAATGGTCAGAATGAGACTAGCTCAGGGTAAGCGTGCACTAATTCAGAATTTCAACTTGGCCTCTAAATTCTAATCACTCCTGATCTGGAAATGGAATATAGAATCTTGTAAGGTGTCCTTTACAAAACCATTCCCAAAAATGTAAGCCTTATGATATATTACTCTTGCGTTCTGAGATCTACAGGTGTGGCTATGGAGTAACGGTGAGGAGCTGATTTGGGAATTTGTCAGAAGCCTCTGGTGTGGGGGGGGGGGTTCATCGGGGCACAACAGGATATGATAAACGTGTGTTTCTTTATGGACAAGTTGAGATGGTACCTCGCTGTTTTGTGCCCACCGGTTGTCTCGTTCTGTGTTCCAGACGCCTCGTATAACACGTTCCACCAGGAGGAGGAGTATCCAGTGGTGAGGTACCTGAGACAGCCTCTGCACTTTGAGGTGGAGCTGACCAGGTCCTCTGACCCCAAGGTAGCGCTGGTGCTTGACCACTGCTGGGCCACCCCCAATGAGGACCGTGACTCCCGACCCCGGTGGAATCTCATCATTAATGGGTAACTTGTTGTTTTTGGGCCTAAACAAGTGTTATTCCACAGGTGTGGTTCCTGAGGAATTAGCAACCTATCATGCTTGGCAGGCCATTTACTTTGGCTACCGTGGCTATGCCCCCATCCATAGGTAATGAGTGGTCACAATGGTTTGAGCTTAAAAACGATGTGAGCAGTATGCGGTCTGTCACCAGATCTCCACCCAAATGAACACTTATGGGAGATTCTGGCGCGTAGCATCACATGTTTGTTATCACTGCAGCGTAGCATTGAAACAGAACGTATGACGCAAACAAACGACTCTAAACCGCGTTGTCTGAAAAGCATCTAAACAATGTTTTGTACTGATGAGAAATAAAGGTCTTCACAACTTTATTCCACCTTTGCTTGTAAAATATAAATGTTAATGCTATCATCTAGTCTAACAGCTAGACTTGTTTTACAATGTGCTCACCAGTGATGTGGTACAAGGGAGCCATGTTTGTCAAGCAAGAATTCCCTAATTCCATTCACTGCTTCCATTGCCTGAGATCTTAATTAGTTTGGCCACTTCAGCGTGTGACAAATATTTGTACTAGTTACGGCGTACACATGACAAGTAGTTTACAATTAACAAATCAAAAAGCCAATTGTCACCTCCCCAAATTCAAGCCTAGCTTAACCGTAGCACGAAAGCTAAACAGTTGCAAGATATATAGATCAATCCATTAAGTCCTCGGGAAGTTATTGTGGAGAGGATGATGCAGGAAATATGACTTAGATGGGGGATTTATCAACAGTTTTTTTCTAAGCTAAATACCCCTGAGGTACCATAGTTTACACTCTGATGCCGTGTTAAAATCAACTAACGGCTTGGAAGTCTTTGTCTTGAATGCACTGAAGTCTATGGGGTTACTCCGAGATCCCAGGTGTCTTAAACACCATACGTCAGTTGAGTCTGACAGACTCTAACGTGATAACCCGACTGCATTGTATGGCGTTAGCTCATATTCAGTACCACCTTCAAAAGTGTTTTACACACGTGTCCATTACAATCTAGGCAAGAATCAGAATGCATGAATAAAACCCTAAGTACATTATACTTAGTGTATGCTACAGTAGAAACGTTACACAGAAAATAAGGCATTTTGATAGGAATGCACGTATGTCCAGTTATTTGTAAGGAAGGCAATGTGGTCACCAGGCAATAAATGTGCCGGGGGGAGTTTGTGAGCGGCTGGCAAGCTTGGCTGGCAAGCTTAGCTTGCCTTTCCGATTTGGTTTCCTACAACTGCTCTTAATACTGACTGAATACTTGTTGAATTCAGGCACAAGTGACCTCTTGTGTTTAAAACGGTTATGCGCTTAACATAATGGATGGTTCACACGCCTGTGCTGCATGGAAGTTGATGTTTGAAACTGAATAGGATCAGTTGACAGGATCCCTAGAAGTTGATGCCACTTTCAATGGAATTTCCTGTCCTAGAGGAATGCGCTAATTGGGAGTTGCTAAACATGAACAAATACCACGGTCAAGTGTAGCAGCAACTTGCTAGCCTTATTTAGCTAGCTAATGTTCATATTTAAAAAAATGTCACACAGCTGGGTTTGTCATAAGCATTGATTTGGGTGAGCACTTTGCCACATATGGACACCGCTGGCCTAATTTTTTACTTTGCCATCTTCTCAAGAATTTAAATTGGGTAACCTATTGAAAGATTACTTATTTTTCCTACATTGTAATGGACACTGCAACCTTTGGTAGATGGGCTACAATGACTTTGCCCATGATTATGCACGCTGCAAATGACACTTTAATTTTGCGGGTGCCTTTTCAGTATCTGGATACATGTTACACCAAGCAGTGGAGTGAAGCAACTTTATGGTCAAAACCATTTATTTGGGGGATTGGGTTTGCCAAATGCTATCAAATCACGCAATTTTACAATTTTTATGAAATGGTTGCAAAACCCCAAATTTGGCACAAGGCTCAGCTGTCACGGGAGTAACTTTGCAGCGGTTTATTAAATCAAATGTCACCCTGGTGGGGGTGGTAGCAGTTTATCAGCCTGTTTTTTCAATGTTTTGTAGATCATAGGAAAAGACACCACATTCACATGGCTGTGCACGAAATGAGCAGTTCAGATTTGTCACTTCAGCTGCAACTATATCATACTTGGCTTAAATCGTTGAGGAAAATCCTGAGAAAGCTCTGGCCGTCGTCTGTCAGCTCAAGTGGATTTGTACTGGTGTGGGCGTTTGTCTCTTAATGTAACGTCTTCAGATTTCACAAATCCCTTTTTGCTAATATCTGTCAGTTAAACAGTAAATGATAAACCTCCCAAAGATGCAAATGACAAAAGTAGGCCTAAACTGTCAATGCGTAGGTTACTTTGTAGAGCTGCTCCCTTCACAGAAGTCCTCCACGTGTGAATCTGATGCCATGGGTGTAGAATATATTTTGTGACCAATTTTTCCGACAGCGGAAGCATTGCTCTGGCGCATTGCATGAAATTCCTAATTAAAATGAAGAACTTATTTTGAAAATATGATACCGACTGTATTCGGGAACTAAGGGTTGAACCACGGTCAATTGATCAATATTCAGGTCGCCTGTAGTCTGACCATTCTGGATCATTTAGAATTTGAAGAACCATTTAGAGCAGGGGTGTCAAACTCATTTTGCATCGTGGGCCACATACGGCCTAGGGAGATGTCAAGTGGGCCGGACCATTAAAATTATACCATACTCTGCTATAAATAACCAAAATATCATGTCTTTCCTTTGTTTTGGTGTAAAGAAGCACAAGAACATTAGGAAAATATTGAAATTTAATGAACTATCCTTTTACAAAACATTTCATGATACACCTCATATTTCCTTAGACAAATGTGCAATTTACTTTTATCATTCACAAATATGCATTGCAACTGATCCCACTGATTGTACAAAGGCACAAAACTTTAATTGGTACTGAAAAATATAGTAATGCACTTTAAGATTAAATGAGACTTTTAAAGAAAGGAATTTTTAAACCACTTACACATACGCATATAAAATCTAAATGTAATCCCTGCGTACACCTTACAAACTAAGGAGAGTGATTTTAAATGTGTAATGAAGAAAGTGTTCGCCTGTCCTGTAAATCTGTAAACTTCATACATGAAACATACATACACATACAATACATACTGAAAATTTATGGAGTTGTATGAACAGTAGAATTCCATCACACAACTTTTGTTTTGAAGCTGCTGACTAACATTAAAGTGCACATTTTTTAAATCACCACAGTAAGGATTCATCTTCACAGAGCTGTATTCTTTCAATGCAAACAGTATCTAAGGCAGCATTTTAAAGGTGTTAGTCTAGTCTGGACTTGTATTTGTTCCTGTACAAGTGCATCAACACCAGGTGTCATGTCCTGACTAGCTGTCACTTTCAGAATGTCATTTAAGTGCTTGTTTGTGAGCCTTGAACGCATTTTTGTTTTATTGATATTCATCACTGAGAAAATTTGTTCACAAAGGTAGGTTGTCCCAAACATGCACAAAATTTTAGCAGCCAGGGCTGTTAATTTGGGGTGCCCTGGTAGTAGATACTGATAAAATCTGTCCAGACCTACAGAGGCAAATTTGCCCTTCAAATCTGCATCACACTGCAAATCAATTATCTCTAGCTGAATTTCGACCGGCAGATCAGAAGCTTTAACTGTGAAAGGTGAGCGAAAAACGGAAAATTCTGTCTCAAGTTCACCAAATACCTGAAAACGTTTCTCAAACTCCCGCAGTAGTCCTGCAATTTTGTCTTTGTACCGTTTCATGTCCGCATCAGGTCTGGTCACACACACATCTCTCAGACAGGGGAAATGAGCAGGGTTGCCAGTTGCATCTCCCACAAAGTCAGCTTCAACTTAAATGCATGTATGTTGTCAGAAAACTGTGTGACAACTTTTTTGCGGCCTTGCAACATTTTGTTCAGATTGTTCAAGTGTTCAGTAATATCAACCAAGAATGCAAGGTCCCGTAGCCATTCCTGAGATTGTAATTCCAACACCGGTTTTCCTTTTTTCTCCATGAACTGTCCGATTTCCTCTCGTAGATCAAAGAAATGCCTCAGCACAGCGCCTCGGCTTAACCATCTCACTTCAGTGTGGTATGGCAGGCTGTGGGTAATGTTGCTGTCGCTGAGAAGTTTGTCAAACTGACGATGGTTCAGACCTCTGGACCGGATGAAATTTACAGTGCGAACAACCACCTCCATGACGTGGTCCATTTTCAGCGACTTGCAACACAATGCCTCCTGGTGCAAAATACAGTGAAATGTCCAGAAACGATCTCCTCCATTAAGGGCTTGTACTTTGTCTTTGAACTTTGTCGCGACACCTGCTTTCTTTCCGACCATGGATGGCGCGCCGTCTGTAGCCAGGCTGACAGCGCGGGACCAGTCCACTCCAACTCTGTCCAATGCAGCAACGACAGAGCCGAAAATGTCCTCGGCTGTTGTGGTGTCCATCATTGGCACCAACTCAAGAAACTCTTCAGTAACAGTCAATGTCTCATCAACTCCTCGAATAAATATGGCCAGTTGGGCCACGTCTGTGATGTCAGTGCTCTCGTCAATTGCCACGGAAAATGCAATAAATGACTTGACTCTCTGTTTCAATTGACTGTCTAAATCTGCCGATAGTTCCGAAATCCTCTCTGCTATAGTATTCCTCGTCAGGCTAATATTGGCAAAAGCTTGTCGCTTCTCGGGACATACAAGTTCAGCCGCCTTCATCATGCATCGTTTAACAAAGTCACCGTCGGAATACGGCTTCGATGCTAATGCTATTTCGCTAGCAATTAGGTAGCTGGCTTTTACCGCTGCTTCACTGACTTCTCGGCTCTGGATGAAAGTTGACTGCTGTTTCCTCAGACCCGCCAGCAATTCGTTAATCTTATCTCTTCTCAGTTGTCCTTGCAAGCCGTCATATTTTTCGCTGTGATGAGTCTCGTAGTGGCGTCGAATATTATATTCCTTCAATACCGAAACTTGTTGCAAACACACCAAGCACGAAGGTTTTCCGTGCATCTCTGTAAATAAATAGGACGTGGTCCATTTTTCTTTGAAAATTCTACACTCCTTATCTACTTTTCTCCGTTTGGATAACGACATTTTGGCTAATGAGGGTGTAGCGGAGAGGTAGAGACCAAGGTATTAACAACGTCGTAACAAGCAGCAGATGGCGCATTGATACCGTCTGCTGTTTTCAGTCTGTCTCAGTGATGCGGCTTGTCTTCTACTCTGATGGAAAGAGTGCGCCCCTTAGCGGATAATCCATGAATTGTAGCGAATTATGCATTTTTTCCACTTTCAAATTATCCTGCGGGCCTGATCGAACCTCCTTGGGGGCCGGTTCCGGCCCGCGGGCCGTATGTTTGACACCCCTGATTTAGAGGGACGTCTCACCACATGAGAATGCATTCATGTCAATGTAATTGAATATACATGTTGGACATACGACATAGACATTTGACATCCGTCATTTAACTAGCTATAAAAGCCTTTGCAGTAGACAAAGTAATATTGTTGAGAAATGCTATGGCATTGCTAGTATGACCCTCCCTTGACAAATTTAAATGCATTTTTTTTTTTCAAATAGGCAGCCCAATATCTGTTTTTTAATAAATAAAAAATATACAAAATCAGATTTTTCCAGGTCTGATGGGCCAAAAGATCAGAAATTAAAACCAACAAACTACTGTCGTGACCTTGAATTATCTGAGGACTGTTTAATTGTTACCCGACTCTAATGAATCGTGTTAGGATTTGGGGTGCCGAGGAAACGGTTTTAAAGATACCGTCTCCCGACTTAAACTCTAGACGGTAGAAATCTATTACATTGCTAAAGTCAACTTATTAACCATTACATCGTATCCTCCTCGCAGCTGCAAGAACCCCAGCCTTATGATTCAGTACTATACAAATTGGTTTAATATAATTACTAGCTAAACACACGGGTCCCTAGCGGACTGACACAATATGACGGCTCCCCCACCCATGGTTCCATAAGGGACACTGATCGTTGTTACATTTTTGCATTAATTTATTTATGTGGGATGCCGCCGTGGAAAGGTAGGTGGTTGGGTCTTCTCTCTGATTGGCTCCCTGAGGTCACAATGTCAATAGTTGTCCGTGACTCCAATGACTAGTCTTGAACGGAACTTCAGGATGGATTTTCCTTTCACTCATTCTGGAAGATGGGCTAATCAACCCTGTCGCTGATTCCTCAGTGGGTGATGAGAGTAGGATGGTTTGGATATAGTAGCAGAATGGTCCCACTGAAGTTAGCTTTTCTAGGTACTTGGCTCAAACAGCTAATCGGTTGTACCAGTGACTGTCTGTCTGAGATGTTTATTCTCCCTCGTGTTGGTATTCAGGTTTCGGACCACTTTGGACATGAGCTGCAGCTCGCCGTATTTAGGAAGGTGCGTTTAGGGAAGTTCCAACCATTTCAAACGTGTAGCTAGCGACTCACGGTTTTCTGGTCTAATGTTAATTTCAGTTACCATCCTTTTATGCACTCTGGCCGCCGGGGACAATTCTGTCAGTCTGGCCCGCTCACTGATGTCACTTGTGGCATGGCTACTTACTATGCACATTTTCTAGGAGTTTCTCTAATACGTTCAAAAGTGAATACTGGAACAATATTTTAACATAAGACTGGTCAGAGATAGAAAAAGAATGTCATGTTGATTCTTATTTTGTGATTTTAAAAAAGGAAAAACTGGAACTAGAAAAGTGCTCACACTACAGGTAGGAAGTCTCGAGCCTTTACATTGTATATGAAATATGTTGGGGGTTTTTCAAGACCGAGGGGTAAGAGTTTTGGTGGAAAGAGCTGGGTAAAAAATACTTTAGTTCATACTGGAGGGTGAGAAGGAACCCACTTCTCCTGTCATTTACAACACGGTGTGAATTGATCTGATCCTCACAGGACAGTCATGACACCATAAGACTTCGTACACAAGGCGGTTGGGGTTTACAGTGTTTTCTTGTTCCTAACTTAGTCCCTCTCTCTACACTGGCAGTTGTGAGAACCCGGAGGATCCGTACCGTGTAGTCTTCCACCCGGTGGTAGCTGACGCCAGGGTCCACTTCCCCCCTCACGTCAAACGCTTTGAGGTCTATATGTTTTCCTTCGTCGAGGATGCGGTTGAGCCGAGTGGCCAGGTAACAAATTTCACCCAACAATCTTTATAGGTTAATTTTGTGAGTGGCAATCATCCCTTTTAAATTTATCTGACACCATCAAATCTTTGATTTCTAGGTCTTTGTCCATTGTGATGTGGTCATCTGTGACGCCAGTAGTCCCTCTGGCAGCCCTTGTAGTGGACAATGTGTGAATCAGGACAACTCGAAAAGAGGTAGGTCTTGTTTTCTGCTTTTCAGACCCTGTCAGACCATAACTGAACTAATAGGTTTTCTCTCTCTCAACAGGTCAACGACATGTCAAAGACCTCTTTGAGGAGCGTCATTTGTATGTTTCTTCTGGATACATTCTTTGGGTGTAATGTCTTATTCTAACATGTCAAATAAAGTGTTCTATATAACAATTAAGTTTGTTTTACTTGCGTAGCAACAATCCTAACCGTTGGAGCTACCTTAAAACCTCTACAGAGTACCTAACCCGGATCCGGGAGCACCCCCCACCTCCCCCACACTGATTAGCATCGCTAGCATAGCGTCACAATTAAATAGTAGCATCTAAATATCATTAAATCACAAGTCCAAGACACCCAATGAAAGACACAGATCTTGTGAATAAAACCACCATTTCAGATTTTTTAAATGTTTTACAGGGAAGACACTATGTAAATCTATTAGCTAAACACGTTAGCAAAAGACACCATTTTCTTACTCCAACAGTTTCTTACTCCATCAGGTGCTATCACCAATTCGGCTAAACTAAGATATTGATAGCCACTAACCAACAAACAAATTCATAAGATGACAGTCTGATAACATATTTATGGTATAGCATAGTTTTTTTTTTTTTAAATGTGCATTTTTCAGGTATAAATCACAGTTCTACATTGCAGCTGCAATCTGATATAGTGCTGATGCAGCTAGAACAATTACAGAGACCAATGTTAAATAACTAATTACTTGTCTTAAAACATTTCAGAAAAAATACACAGCGTACAGACATTGAAAGCCCAACATCTGGTGAATCCAAACAATATTTCAGATTTTTTAAATGTTTTATAGCGAAAACAAAATGTTGCGCTAAATTAGCATAACCAGGCCAGCCAGAACCAGCTGGACGCGCCCGACCAGTTCACATGCACGACAGATATATGAAATAACATCGTAAATTGGTTCTTACTATTGCTGATCTTTCATCAGAATGTTGATCAAGGTGTCCTTAGTCCTGATGAGTCGTTCAATCCATTCACAATGGCAACTTCCCCTCTTCATTTAGCCTGGGTACTGGTCGACTGGCACGGTCCCTGTCCAAAGTTAAAAAACTCAAAGAACGGAACACGGCAAAACTCCCGAAAAAATTCTAATCTGATTAAACTATATTGAAAAAACATACATTACGGTGATATGGTCACATGTATCAAACAAACTTCGAGACGGAGATAGTTTTCATCCGTAACGTCAGCATAACAAAAGACAATGGCAGCTCTAAGACGCGCGTCTGAGAAAACCGGAAGTTGTCGGTCACGCTAAAGAAATAGGTCTTATTTCACGTCAGTACAAGATAAACAAAAAATTTCTCCTCTGACGTTTTCCTGACACCCAGAGGAAGACGAATGAAGTGTGTTTCGGGTCATAGGTGGCATGACCATATATAGGCAGAGCGTTGAAGCGAGCATACACATCTTGCAATCTTCTTCTGGCTCAGGGAAAGTGCTGTGAAATGACCTGTGTTTCACTCAGAGACGAAATTGGAACGGTTTTAGAAACCATAGCTTGTTTTCTATCCAATGGTATATGGTTATATGCATATAGTAACAGCAATAATTGAATAAGAGGCAGTTTAATCTGTAGAGGCAATTATGCTAATGCGAAACAGCACCCCCTGTATTCTCAAGAAGTTAATTGTATCTGATTTGCATATAACACCAAGGTGCATGTACTTTAGTGGATGTAGTAGGCTTGTCATCTGACGCGTGTCAATCAACCCTTTTGTAAGCATGGAACTCTGAACCATCCACCGGAGATAAGTGTTGCGCACCAATTTCCCATCTAGGATGAACAATGGGTGTCAAAACAAAAGCTTTCCAATGTCCAGTAGGAAGAACTGACTCAATGTTATAGCAGATGGTGGTTTGTGAGGCCAGCAGGGCTGTGGTTGGATGCAGGCCCCAGGGAGCACAGCAGTGTTGGTAATTTTCAACAAATTACAACTCTCCTTGATACCTCTCACTAGCTTGGTTTCCATCCAAATATGGACATTTCTTTAATGATATGCATGTCAATCTCAAATGGGGAGAGCTTGACTTCATCACTACTTGTTTTTTGTAAGAAGTGTTAAGCTGAATGTATTTAAAACTAATAGCGCACAGCTCGGACACCCATGCATACCCCACAAGACATGCCACCAGAGTTCTCTTCACAATCGCCAAGTCCGGACTACGGAAGGTACAGATCCATGAATACGTTGCAATCTATTCCGCATCAGGATCAGATTTAACCTTTCTAGCCCAGGGGTTCCGCTAGCGGAACACCCACAACATTCCGCTGAAAAGGCAGCGTGCTGAATTCAAAAATATTTTTTTAGAAATGTGTAACTTTCTCACATTAACAAGTCCAATACAGCAAATGAAAAACATCTTGTTAATCTACACATCGTGTCCGTTTTTTAAAATGTTTTACAGCAAACGCAACATTTGTTAGATCACCACCAAATCCAAGAAACACACTGCCATTTTTCCCAGCCAAAGATGGTCACAAAAGCAGAAATGGAGATCAAATTAATCACTAACCTTTAATCTTAATCAGATGACACTCATAGGACATGTTACACAATACATTTGTTTTGTTCAATTAATGTGCGTATTTATATCCACATCTCGGTTTACATTGGCGCCATGTTCAGAAATGCCTCCAAAATATCTGGAGTAATTGCAGAGCCACGTCAAAAAACAAACTCATCAACTTTGAAAGATACATGTTTTACATATAATTAAAGATACACTTGTTCTTAATTCAACCGCTGTCAGATTTAAATAAAAACTATACGGAAAAAGCATACCATGCAATCTGAGACTGCGCTCAGAAATACACAACATTTCTCTGCCATGGAGTCAACAGCAATACGAAATTACATAAATATTCCCTTACCTTTGATCAGAATGCAGTGCCAGGAATCCTAGTTCCACAAAAAATCGTTTTGTTCGATAATGTCCAATTAGCTCCTTTTGCTAGCACGTTTAGTACACATGTCCAAACGCTGGCGCCGGTCCAGGGAAACTCGGACGAAAACTTCATTAAGTTATATTCCAGGTCAAATTAAGTAGAGAATCAATCTTCAGGATGTTATCGTATATATCCAATAACGTTCCAACCGGAGCATTTGTTTTTGTCTACGGAGTAATGGAACACATGGCAAGCGCGCGTGACCAGGAACTAGCATTCTGCCAGACCACTGAGTCGAATAGCTGCCATCCGGCCCCACATCACACTAGAGGCTTTATTCCACGTTCTACTGACTGTTTACATTTAGTGGAAGGTGTAGGAAGTGCGAACAGATCCATATCCTACTGGGATGTGAATAGACGATCAATCAAGTTTATTTTATATAGCCCTTCGTACATCAGCTAATATCTCAAAGTGCTGTACAGAAACCCAGCCTAAAACCCTAAACAGCAAGCAATGCAGGTGTAGAAGCCCGGTGGCTAGGAAAAACTCCCTAGAAAGGCCAAAACCTAGGAAGAAACCTAGATAGGAACCAGGCTATGAGGGGTGGCCAGTCCTCTTCTGGCTGTGCCGGGTGGAGATTATAACAGAACTATGCCAAGATGTTCATAAGTGATAAGCATGGTCAAATAATAATCATGAATCATTTTCAGTTGGCTTTTCATAGCCAATCATTAAGAGTTGAAAACAGCAGGTCTGGGACAGGTAGGGGTTCCATAACCGTAGGCAGAACAGTTGAAACTGGAATAGCAGCAAGGCCAGGTGGACTGGGGACAGCAAGGAGTCATCATGCCCGGTAGTCCTGGCGTATGGTCCTAGGGCTCAGGTCCTCCGAGAGAGAGAAAGAAAGAGAGAAGGAGAAAATTAGAGAGCCAAGATTTTCAAAATGTTCATAAATGACAAGCATGGTCAGATAATAATCAGGAATAAATGTCAGTTGGCTTTTCATAGCCGATCATTAAGAGTTGAAAACAGCAGGTCTGGGACAGGTAGGGGTTCCGTAACCGCAGGCAGAACAGTTGAAACTGGAATAGCAGCAAGGCCAGGCGGACTGGGGACAGCAAGGAGTCATCATGCCCGGTAGTCCTGACGTATGGTCCTAGGGCTCAGGTCCTCCGAGAGAGAGAAAGAAAGAGAGAAGGAGAAAATTAGAGAGAGCATACTTAAATTCACACAGGACACTGGATAAGACAGGAGAAGTACTCCAGGTATAACCAACTGACCCTAGCCCCCCCGACACAAACTACTGCAGCATAAATACTGGTGGCTGAGACAGGAGCGGTCAGGAGACACTGTGGCCTCATCCGAAGATACCCCCGGACAGGGCCAAACAGGAAGGAAAAACCCCACCCACTTTGCCAAAGCACAGCCCCCGCACCACTAGAGGGATATCTTCAACCACCAACTTACAATCCTAAGACAAGGCCGAGTATAGCCCACAAAGATCTCCACCACAGCACAAACCAAGGGGGGGCGCCAACCCAGACAGGAAGATCACGTCAGTAACTCAACCCACTCAAGTGACGCACCCCTCCCAGGGACGGCATGAAAGAGCACCAGTAAGCCAGTGACTCAGCCCCTGTAAGCCAGTGACTCAGCCCCTGTAATAGGGTTAGAGGCAGAGAATCCCAGTGGAGAGAGGGGAACCGGCCAGGCAGAGACAGCAAGGGCGGTTCGTTGCACCAGAGCCTTTCCGTTCACCTTCACACTCCTGGGCCAGACTACACTCAATCATATGACCCACTGAAGAGACGCGTCTTCAGTAAAGACTTAAAGGTTGAGACCGAGTCTGCGTCTCTCACATGGGTAGGCAGACCGTTCCATAAAAATGGAGATCTATAGGAGAAAGCCCTGCCTCCCGCTGTTTGCTTAGAAATTCTAGGGACAATTAGGTGGCCTGCGTCTTGTGACCGTAGCGTACGTGTACGGCAGGACCAAATCGCAAAGATAGGTAGGAGCAAGCCCATGTAATGCTTTGTAGGTTAGGAGTAAAACCTTGAAATCAGCCCTTGCCTTAACAGGAAGCCAGTGTAGGGAAGCTAGCACTGGAGTAATATGATCCAATTTTTTGGTTCTAGTCAGGATTGTAGCAGCCGTATTTAGCACTAACTGAAGTTTATTTAGTGCTATATCCGGAAAGTAGAGCATTGGAGTAGTCTAATCTAGAAGTAACAAAAGCATGGATACATTTTTCTGCATCGTTTTTGGACAGACAGTTTCTGATTTTTGCAATGTTACGTAGATGGAAAAAAGCTGTCCTTGAAACAGTCTTGATATGTTCGTCAAAAGAGAGATCAGGGTCCAGAGTAACGCCGAGGTCCTTCAGTTTTATTTGAGACGACTTTACAACCATCAAGATGAATTGTCAGATTCAACAGAAGCTCTTTGTTTCTTGGGACCTAGAACAAGCATCTCTGTTTTGTCCGAGTTTAAAAGTAGAACGTTTGCAGCCATCCACTTCCTTATGTCTGAAACACAGGCTTCTAGCAAGGGCAATTTTGGGGATTCACCATGTTTCATTGAAATGTACAGCTGTGTGTCATCCGTGTAACAGTATAACTTTAAACCGTCCCCTCGCCCCGACACGGGCGCGAACCAGGGACCCTCTGCACACATCAACAACTGATTCCCACGAAGCGTCGTTATCATCGCTCCACAAAAGCCGCGGCCCTTGCAGAGTAAGGGGCAACCCTACTTAATGTCTCAGAGCAAGTGACGTAACTGATTGAAATGCTACTAGCGCGCACCCGCTAACTAGCTAGCCATTTCACATCCGTTACACTCACCCCCCTTTCAACCTCCTCCTTTTCCGCAGCAACCAGTGATCCGGGTCAACAGCATCAATGTAACAGTATAACTTTACGTCGTCCCCTCGCCCCGACACGGGCGCGAACCTGGGACCCTCTGCACACATCAACAACGGTCGCCCACGAAGCACGGTCGTTACCCATCGCTCCACAAAGGCCACGGCCCTTGCAGAGCAAGGGGCAACCCTACTTAATGTCTCAGAGCAAGTGACGTAACTGATTGAAATGCTACTAGCGCGCACCCGCTAACTAGCTAGCCATTTCACATCCGTTACATCCGCATAGCAGTGAAAGTTAACATTATGTTTTCGAATGATGAACTTCCCACACTGCCCCTACTCGGATGGTATCGCGCCGTCCCAACCTTCGCTCTCTCTCCCCCGCTACTCTCTCCTCTTCCATCCTATCATCTCTTCCCTCTGCTCAAACCTTCTCCAACCTATCTCCTGATTCTGCCTCCTCAACCCTCCTCTCCTCCCTTTCTGCATCCTTTGACTCTCTATGTCCCCTATCCTCCAGGCCGGCTCGGTCCTCCCCTCCTGCTCCGTGGCTCGACGACTCATTGCGAGCTCACAGAACAGGGCTCCGGGCAGCCGAGCGGAAATGGAGGAAAACTCGCCTCCCTGCGGACCTGGCATCCTTTCACTCCCTCCTCTCTACATTCTCCTCTTCTGTCTCTGCTGCTAAAGCCAATTTCTACCACTCTAAATTCCAAGCATCTGCCTCTAACCCTAGGAAGCTCTTTGCCACCTTCTCCTCCCTCCTGAATCCTCCTCCCCCTCCTCCCCCCTCCTCCCTCTCTGCTGATGACTTCGTCAACCATTTTGAAAAGAAGGTCGACGACATCCGATCCTCGTTTGCTAAGTCAAACGACACCGCTGGTTCTGCTCACACTGCCCTACCCTGTGCTCTGACCTCTTTCTCCCCTCTCTCTCCAGATGAAATCTCGCGTCTTGTGACGGCCGGCCGCCCAACAACCTGCCCGCTTGACCCCATTCCCTCCTCTCTTCTCCAGACCATTTCCGGAGACCTTCTCCCTTACCTCACCTCGCTCATCAACTCATCCTTGACCGCTGGCTACGTCCCTTCCGTCTTCAAGAGAGCGAGAGTTGCACCCCTTCTGAAAAAACCTACACTCGATCCCTCCGATGTCAACAACTACAGACCAGTATCCCTTCTTTCTTTTCTCTCCAAAACTCTTGAACGTGCCGTCCTTGGCCAGCTCTCCTGCTATCTCTCTCAGAATGACCTTCTTGATCCAAATCAGTCAGGTTTCAAGACTAGTCATTCAACTGAGACTGCTCTTCTCTGTGTCACGGAGGCGCTCCGCACTGCTAAAGCTAACTCTCTCTCCTCTGCTCTCATCCTTCTAGACCTATCGGCTGCCTTTGATACTGTGAACCATCAGATCCTCCTCTCCATCCTCTCCGAGCTGGGCATCTCCGGCGCGGCCCACGCTTGGATTGCGTCCTACCTGACAGGTCGCTCCTACCAGGTGGCGTGGCGAGAATCTGTCTCCGCACCACGTGCTCTCACCACTGGTGTCCCCCAGGGCTCTGTTCTAGGCCCTCTCCTATTCTCGCTATACACCAAGTCACTTGGCTCTGTCATATCCTCACATGGTCTCTCCTATCATTGCTATGCAGACGACACACAATTAATCTTCTCCTTTCCCCCCTCTGATAACCAGGTGGTGAATCGCATCTCTGCATGTCTGGCAGACATATCAGTGTGGATGACGGATCACCACCTCAAGCTGAACCTCGGCAAGACGGAGCTGCTCTTCCTCCCGGGGAAGGACTGCCCGTTCCATGATCTCGCCATCACGGTTGACAACTCCATTGTGTCCTCCTCCCAGAGTGCTAAGAACCTTGGCGTGATCCTGGACAACACCCTGTCGTTCTCAACTAACATCAAGGCGGTGACCCGTTCCTGTAGGTTCATGCTCTACAACATCCGCAGAGTACGACCCTGCCTCACACAGGAAGCGGCGCAGGTCCTAATCCAGGCACTTGTCATCTCCCGTCTGGATTACTGCAACTCGCTGTTGGCTGGGCTCCCTGCCTGTGCCATTAAACCCCTACAACTCATCCAGAACGCCGCAGCCCGTCTGGTGTTCAACTTTCCCAAGTTCTCTCACGTCACCCCGCTCCTCCGCTCTCTCCACTGGCTTCCAGTTGAAGCTCGCATCCGCTACAAGACCATGGTGCTTGCCTACGGAGCTGTGAGGGGAACGGCACCTCCGTACCTTCAGGCTCTGATCAGGCCCTACACCCAAACAAGGGCACTGCGTTCATCCACCTCTGGCCTGCTCGCCTCCCTACCTCTGAGGAAGTACAGTTCCCGCTCAGCCCAGTCAAAACTGTTCGCTGCTCTGGCACCCCAATGGTGGAACAAACTCCCTCACGACGCCAGGTCAGCGGAGTCAATCACCACCTTCCGGAGACACCTGAAACCCCACCTCTTTAAGGAATACCTAGGATAGGATAAAGTAATCCTTCCAACCCCCCCCCCCCCCCCTTAAAAGAGTTAGATGCACTATTGTAAAGTGGTTGTTCCACTGGATATCATAAGGTGAATGCACCAATTTGTAAGTCGCTCTGGATAAGAGCGTCTGCTAAATGACTTAAATGTAATGTAATGTAAATGAATGACATCCCCAAGAGGTAAAATATATAGTGAAAACAATAGTGGTCCCAAAACGGAACCGTGAGGAACACCGAAATGTACAGTTGATTTGTCAGAGGACAAACCATTCACAGAGACAAACATATCTTTTCGACAGATAAGATCTAAACCAGGCCAGAACTTGTCCGTGTAGACCAATTTGGGTTTCCAATATCTCCAAAAGAATGTGGTGATCGATGGTATCAAAGGCAGCACTAAGGTCTAGGAGCACGAGGACAGATGCAGAGCCTCGGTCTGATGTCATTAAAAGGTAATTTACCACCTTCACAAGTGCAATCTCAGTGCTATGATGGGATCTAAAACCAGACTGAAGCATTTCGTATACATTGTTTGTCTTCAGGAAGGCAGTAAGTTGCAGCGCAACAGCTTTTTCTAACATTTTTGAGAGGAATGCAAGATTGGATATAGGCTGACAGTTTTTTATATTTTCTGGGTCAAGGTTTGGCTTTTTCAAGAGAGGCTTTATTACTGCCACTTTTAGTGAGTTTGGTACGCATCCGGTGGATAGAGAGCCGTTTATTATGTTCAACATAGGAGGGCCGAGCAAAGGAAGCAGCTCTTTCAGTAGTTTAGTTGGAATAGGGTCCAGTATGCAGCTTGAAGGTTTAGAGGCCATGATTATTTTCATCATTATGTCAAGAGATATAGTACTAAAACACTTAAGTGTCTCTTGATCCTAGGTCCTGTGCAGACTCAGGACAGCCAAGCTTTGGAGGAATACGCAGATTTAAAGACGCGAGCCACCCTTGCCTTGTGGCGCTCAACGAAGATGGCTGACGTCTTAACGAGTCAAGCAAATGTAGAATTTGAGAGGAATGTGTTAATGTAGAGACAAACGCATTGACTGCACAATTGTGTAAGCTTGCCTTGCAATGCAGCTGAAGTAACATAGCTAGCTAGCTAACTATTTACTTGCTTATTGTGTCGGGTTAAAAATAACTATGTAGCCGATCTGGGTATGGACCCTAAAACGTAAAGTTCTGAACTAATATTCATACCAATCTATGAACCTCAAGTCTGAATGGCATTAATGAAGCCTAGAGTAGAATATAACTTTAATGTGCCAAGGATGCAAGTCCTATATACACATGGACTGTAGTTACCACCACATTGTAGCCTGTACATTGAATATATTCACCGATCATGTACTCTTCCTTGGCAAATAAAGGTGCGGTTCAGGTATGACTGTATTTTTCAGTCATATCAAACACCATTATTTAAATGATGCGGTGTCTGCATGTATTACAATTATACACTTCAACAGTGTTTACTGCTCCTGGGATATCAATGATTACACATTGTAACTATACAATAGACTAAACATGATTGATCTGTAATTCATATATACAGAGAGAAAAAAACCTATGAACATTTAACTCCATTAATCAGAGGACGGACACAGGGTAGTATTTCAACCAGTGGAGAATGTGAAACGCTTTATTGAAAGAAGTGCATTTTAATTGTAATATTATAAATACAAGTTCAATCTTGGGCGGGCAGGTGGACTAGTAACCGGAAGGTTGCAAGATCGAGTCCCCGAGCCGACAAGGTAAAAATATGTCCTTCTGCCCCTGAACAAGGCAGTTCCTAGGCCGTCATTCTTATCTGACTTGCCTAGTTAAAAACATTATTTAAAGGTAGGCAAATCTGTACTTCAATGCACATATGGTGTGCATTAGAAGACGAAGTGGGGCGAGAGGTAAGAACAGCGGCAGATAGCACATGATTCATGAATGACAGTGCTACCCTAATATTCTCTCAGTTCATCACAATTGCGCTGTCGGGACTGGATTCCTCTCACATCAAAACATACCTGCAGACAAGTGAGCATGATTAAGCCTTGTTTTCTTTTGTCTAACACGGTCAGTCATCTTAAATCAGGAGGTGAAATGCAAAACTGACCTTGGATCATTAACTCTGGGATTTCAATGTAAAGCATCTCTTTAATAATATTCCCTGTTGACTCAACCAAGTGACATCTCACCTATGATCAGGCTGTGCCCTCTGTCAGCCAGTTCAGATGCAGGAGAGGTTCAACAAAACAGCTGACATAACCTAGAAGATTTAGGGGGAGAGGGATGACGTGAGTGGCTACAGAGTACTTTAAGCTGAAAAACAGACCCATGAGGACAAACAACAGAATATAATGCCAATAGGTGTCTGCGTCACATACAGTATCTCCTTTCAAAGTGTACCTGAAACATTTAAATATAGAGGGCTGTGTTTCTCACCACTTGGTTATTGCAAGGCTAACCCATGACTTAGCAGCAACAGATAGTCCAGTGAAAATGGCTGTAAATCTGAAAATTAGCAGCTGACATCTTAAGGGTTTTTTAATTCATGCATGTGAGACAGATTCCATGTACAACAAGACAGGCAGAGATGGAGAAAAAGAACACAGAACAGTTTAATTACCTCTGGTTAGGGACACTTTTTGCCAGCAATACATCTTCCACGGCCTGATCCTCACAGTGAACATCTGGCAATATCTACATTTTCGACCCCCTTGGACAGCTTGCTCTCTGAAAGTAAAGAAAACAATAACTGAGATATGACCGTTCAATATAAAGCAGCACATGTCATTGTTTGTCAATACAGCCCAGTGCTGCTTACCTGAGATGCCATCTTCGTAGGTGTCCGCTTTGACTTCCTTTTCTGTCGAGGAAAAAATAGCTGTCAGAACAATTCTTTTTGATTTAGACAAAAATACACAAATGTACCTCCATAGCATATAACAATTTGCCTGTGAATAACCACACCTTCATACAAACGTGCAACTGTATGCAGAATTCTTGACGCGCAACTGAAGACGCTGCCCTATCCTGCCAGCACGCCCACAAAGCGAGCCACTCCGGAGCAGAATGATGACGCGTGGAAGAGGGAAAGGAACGAGAGGAACAGCAATTTGTTGCAAGTTGGGCTAATAACTGAACAATAGACTATTCAACCTTTACTAAAGAATAGTCTAATAGCCGAGCTAGGTGTGAACCCCCCCCCCCCCCCATCATCACAGACCAGATTTGCCCTAACGACCAATGTAATGACTTTACAAATAAATTACGTTGGCTGACAATGTGTTAGCTACGCTGTCCTTACGAACCACATATCATTACAGCACTATGTACCGGTATGTTAGCTAACTACCGAACGTTAGTAGTTGTACATCAAACTTGCCAGTATATTAACTATAGGCTAACTAGCCAACGTTTATTGACTTGATTATTCTCGTCATTCTTAGTTTAGCTACATGTCGTCGTGCTTCCTCAATGGACATGCGGGTGCTTTCGTAAATTCGCTCTGGCTAGCTACAGGCTGGACAATAGAACGAGTCAAAATTCACCCAAGGCTGAAAAACGGCCTAATAAGAACGAACGTTGGCTAAGCGGGAACACTAGCGCGAGCCCATAGCAAATGAATGGAATCGAACGTTCGCAGAGATTCTTTTGACTGGAGTGATGCTTAGGACTCCATTAAAAATATATCCCGTTTTATTTTACCATGACAGTCTGTTCGTCGGACGAAACTGGAGAAAAATAACTAGTGTCGAAAGTAAACATCCGCACCTCGATGGTGTCAACTGTGCTTATGTCTGCGTAATGAAAAGGTAGGGGGGATCTGGTCTAGAGATCGATGACAAATTAAATGGTGCCCGTGTAACAGTTTTACTTCTGTCCCGAACCAGTGACCCTTTGCACACATAGACAACAGTTACCCATCGCTCCACAAAAGCCCCAAACTTGGTGTGCATTTTGGTTTTTGTCCTAACACTACACAGCTGATTCACATGAACAAAGCTTGATGATTAGTTGATTATTTGAATCAGCTTTGTAGGGCTAGGGGAATAAAAAGAAAATGTGCAGCCCTTTGGGGTTCAGGTGACTGAGTGTGGGAAGCCTTTGTCATAGGGTAAAAGTTGAATACCCCTGGACTGTAGGCTGCACACCTTGGGTAAAATATTAGATTCTGTAGCTGTGTATTTTATCAGAACAATTCTGTTCTATAATGGTTCCTTTCCTTAGCTCAGGGTAAGTAGTTGCAGGCCTAGAGTCTTATGCGATGCAAACATTTGAGTTGTGTTCTTCCTCCTTTTAATCAATCATAATAATTTGTCAAATGCCTTACAGGTTGTTTTGCCTATTGTTGGCAGCTGTGGGCATACAAGCACAACAGACACCATCTATAAGTATGCATTTTGCACCCTGCAAGTTCAAGCACTAAGCGTTTGACTATATATATATCTTTTGGTTTTTAACTAACCTTTCCCATTCCAGATGACCTCAACGCTGAATGCCTTGGTAACGTTATACGTTTGAGTGTCGCTCCTCTTTTTAAAGAGGTTGATGCTGTCTTCAGTGAGTTTGTCTCTTATGATTCTCCTTTCATAAATCATAGATTGATATTGTTTGTCAACTATTGTGTTCACACAATCTCCATCCCTTCCAGATGACACACAAATCATAAACCTGACGCCTGGCCTTGCTACTCAGTGTGGATTCAGCTTTAAATTTGACCCCATGGGGAATGCCATGTTTTTTGCTTCTCTTCAAAACTGCTTTTCCCAAAACATGGTAACCCTAAGCACTGTTTGTTTGCCTTTCAGTGTCACTGCATTTGCAACCCATAATGTAGCAACGTCATTTTATTTAACCTTTGACATGGAGTCATGCTGAGACCAGGCTCTTTAACAGATGAGCCCTGTATACACAAAGATACAAGTCAATATTTGCATCACTAGATAAAAATTTAATCATTGAAAACAAATGCATTCTTCAGTTAAAAAGGTCCTCAATAAGCCTGAGTTGCTAATTTATACAATTTTAGAGCATGGAGGTTATTAGAAGTACGGTGTCAGAAACATTTAAGCAGTTTTACCACCCCTGGGTCTGCTATCTCTTACCTCTAAGTTAACGATAACGTAAGGTACAGCAGAAGTTTATGGAGGGCTTTCAGAGGGCCAGCCAACTTTCTGATACAGACTGCAGTGATGTGTACTACTGAGCTCTTCTCCTGTAGTGTGGCTTCAATACAGTGGCAGCTGCATTCATATGGGAAATTTTGCCACAGTCTATAACTTGCATGAAGGTCAACTGAATTATTTATTTTCTGCTATATAATGAAAGGCTTTAATTATTTTTTTTCTTCCTCCATTTTAGGATGATAAGATGTTCAGTTTGGTCATGCAGTTCAGGCTGCCAGGAAACCACATGAATGAAGACCCTGTGTATAGAGTGGGCAAAACCTGTAGCTACACCCCCTGGACCTCCCGAGAGATTCTGTGCGACCGCAACTACATGGAGGCAAGTGAGCAGAGCATGCCCCAAAGGACACGTTTACAGTCGAGCTTGTTGTACTGCCTGTATAAATGATCTGTTTAGACCTACAACTGTCCAGTGTTTCATTTCTTCTGTGACACAACGTAGAGGTTCTTGACTCTCTCAATTCAATACTCCTTAATTTAAGGAGGCGAGTGGACAGATTGAGAACTGGCCCTTGATTTCGTATTGTATGGGAGGGAGAAAATGCATAGGGAATAATGGCCTTTCTTCTCTAGGTGTCTGTCAGAAGGACTCTTCCAGACATCCAAACCGTCCCTGAACAGCCCACTGGAGGCCCGAAAGCAAGGAGCGGCAACTTCCGGAGAGGAGCTGAGGTAGCCATATTTCAGTTTCTGTAATTTCACTACAGGATGGCGCGTAACATAATGTGCATTTGTTGACAATTTGTTTAATTCATGTTTCCATTTCCTGAGACAGGCTGTTGCTGCAGGATACAAAATGACAGCAGTCGTCTTTAGTCCTAGCAAGAAGGTCATGAGTGTGGATGAGGTCCAAAGAAAGGGCTATGCAATAGCCAACACTCCCACACGGCTGGTGTTAAGAAGCCCTCATAATGCAGAGGAGACATACCTCCAGAATGTAAGCTGACTTTCTCCACTTCCTCCATGAACTGGGTCATGTTCAGTAGAGCAAACATTTGGAAATGGTGGCCCTACCTGAACTCTGCAACATATTGTTAATACGGTGTGCCCTACTGAACACGGCCCTGGTGTGGTTGCCCCCTGAACAGGTAGCTGGGGTTCCGATGCGGGTGCTTTCAACTTCAACCTTCTTTGAGCAGAAGTGGCTGGTTACTCGAGTAGATGCCACGGCTGTTTGTCCAACACCAGGTTGAGTGTGAAATAATGGACTAACTTGGCAAATTAAGATCCTATGAACCCGGTTCTTAATTGGCTCCAGACAAGACTTTGATTTGTTTTCAGTTGCAAAATGTTCTGTTATGATGTGTACTTGGTTTCTTGTTTCACTGCAGGGGCAGTGGCCTTTACTCCAGAAGTGATCACCTGGTACATGCCCAAGCACATAGACCCACTTTTCTCCTCTGATGCCTTCACCATGTTGGAGGTGTACATGGGAATTGACGCTAAGAGGCTGGACACTGAGGAAATGGCTGCCAGAAACTACTCGGTTTTAGTCACAGAGGCTCATATTATTGTTGAAATTCCGGTGGGGGCGGTTGGCGGCTATTTCAAGGTCAGCGTTGGATGAGTGAAATGTTCATGTTTAATTTCTAAATCTTATTTGTTGAGCCCTTTATACTGCAGCAGTTGACAGTGCTTTGCAGTAACCCTTTGCCATCTTTCATGGGATAACTCCTAGAAATGTTGTCTTGTGTAAAATGTTTGTTATTGAGCAATTGTCTGCTTAATCAGGCTAATATACAATGGATTGTTGGGTGTGTATACAGCCTGACACATTGGATTGCAAAAAATTACACTTAAACATACTCTACCGTTTGTAGAGAAATGACACTTAAACATACTTTGCAGTTTGTCCTTCAGCCGCTTGAAATTTGAGACCAAATATCCACACTAAAGTATTATTTACCTGACTTTTTTGGGAACCGGTAGCTTTGCCACTCAACTGAATGCAAGCAACGTTCGGTTACTCGGCTACTGTTTACATATTGTGTTTACTTTGTGTGGCGGTTGCTTTGGAAATGCAAGTTTGACAACCATATGCCTACCAGCTCTCTAAAGTCGGGTAAACAGATATTGTCTTAAATTACGAGCGGCTGAAGGACAAACCACACAGATAACCGGTAGAGTAACATTCTGGCTTGTAAGGAACATTTAGCTGTTTTTGCAGTCTACTTGTGTATTACAGCCTGACTGCATCACTCGTCTCCCTTTACAGAGCCATATTCAGGATGACCAGTACTTTGTCACTTACACCATTGAGCCCATGCTTGAGTTGCTGTGGATCGAGGAGGTCGCACACGAGGACACACGCTACAAAGTCCTCTTCCCTATCACAACACCTCCGATGGCCAGGCCTCCACAAGTTCGCAACTGTGAGTCTGGTTTAGTTAAATAGTGCCTAGGGTAATTTGGGATGCCTGGGTGGTTCATTAGGCACAAAACAGAAGAAAATGTACTGAAACGGGGAGGCAATAACAAATGTCCATTTTCGACTTCAATTGTAGCGCATTTCAAAATGTCTTTTTGTTTGCCAATGAACAGACACGCCCTTAGACACAGTTCCTGAGCAGGCAGTGTTTGTGCTTGAGTTGGGGACCTTCAACCTTGATGTGGAGCTGCTGAACATCACCTTTCCCACCATGGTGCTAACTGTTGCAGAGTGCAACGCCAGAGGCTTCAATGTTCAGGAGCAGAGATCCCTGGACAACACCTTGAAGAGCTTCAGGATGGAGGTGCCCTTCTCAGACCCAGTGGTCTTTAAGGAGGTGTGTGTCTGTTAAATTCAAAGCCACACGCAGTGATTTGTACACGCCCTAATAAGTGGGCCACCAACAAAATATAAATAATGGCTCAAGTGTACTTTGTATCCCTCATTTACTCAAGTGTTTCCATTATTTTGGCAGTTGTATGCAGTCACTTGACAATAGTGCTTGATTTAGAGGAATGAGGGCAACATTACTTCAAGTATATAGTTTGTTTTAATAGTCCCCATATGTACTTAATTGTCACTTGATATTGAATAGAGTTCTGTTACAACAATAATGCTATCAATTGACCAATGCTTTTAACTTCACTACAGAGAAGGGCGGAACAAGGTGTCACAACCTTCACTCTTCAGCTGATCTACGGCCTGGTCGTCTTTCCAGAGTACGCTCCTTTCGCTCACTCTGCCGTTGTGGACGCTGTACTGCTGGACATTGGTATGTCTCTGGACTACACCAAACTACTGTTGAATGGCTTCCTCTGGTTAATGATTGCAGTGAAAGCCCAACTAGACATACTGTAGGTTTTTCCTATGCGGTCTCTACAAAGAAAATGTTAAGCTTTAGAGTATTTGGACCCAGTGTCCTGTTCGTGGTTTGCCAGGATCGTGTTTATTCTGAAAACAAGGTTTTTATCCTTGGACAAGTTCAAGTAGTACCTTCCTGTTTTTTTGTGCTTAATGAACACAACCCTGTTTGTCCTTGTAGTGCCACCCTCCGTCACTGGCAACTGTGATCAGGAGAACTTTCACATCACTGTGGACTACAGGAACCAAGATCCCTTTTTCGTGGTCTTGGTTGGCAAGCGGCTGCTTAACCATGAGCTTGCGCAACAGTATTTGACAGAGGGCGACGCAGACTTCACCATCACGTTGCCCTTCTCTTCGCCGGACGCAGTGTTTGAGGTACGATGCTCTCCCAAAACATGTTAACCTAAATTGCAGCAGCTAGCCTCGCTTTCCTTACCCTGTATACATGCATACAATATTGGACTAATGAACTCTCCCATTTGTTCCCAGTCGGTTCACCCGTCCTCTGTCAGGAGCAGACTGGATGTGGCTCTGTTGAATCCTTACAACAACATGACCATCAAATACTTTTCCCTGGCTTGCAGCTTCCTCAAAACGCTGACTGGTTGGTTCTCAAACAATTACTTACGATAAATAGTCGTTTGACATGGTTACCAAACCTGGGTTCCTTGCAAATACTGTGAGTCTAATAGTAGTGCCAGATGGGCATGGTTTGCACTTTTGGTGCTATTCCATTGGTTCTACTGTGCTTAATGAAGTGTAACAAATACAGAACCCAGGTCTGATGGCTACCTGTCTTTTGCTCCCCCACCCCCAAGAGTGTTTCTCTAACGGAACGATGACTGCGCTGGCGGTCAAGGTGGAGTCTGCTCCCAGTCTGAACCCCGGTCAGCTGACCCTGAGCGACCCCGCCTGTGGTCCCACCTACAGCGACGATCGCTTCGCCTACTTCCACTTCACTGTCAACTCCTGTGGCACCACCAGGAAGGTAAAATGACTATTACCCTGAGGTGATGGGTACTGTGTATTTACGGACTGTTTGCTTCTGCAGGCTGTAATAAGTCAATTCCCCTCTACTACATAGTTTATCAACAATGTCATGCTGTATGAGAACGAAATCTCCTTGCCAGATGAACTTAAGGTGAAGCTGAATGGCACGACGGCTTCAGAGGAGGAATATCTAAGTGCATTACGAATCACAATTGTAGCAATTAGGTTTTTTAAATTCTTCACCAATTGCTCAATACTTTGTATACAGGGAAAATGTGCCTCTACTACCAGTGTCCACTCCACTGCTTGAAGTTTACCCTACATCCCTCTTTTTAGGTTAAAGGTTTCCTGCTACTATGTGGTCAGTTTTGCCGAGACTGGGACAGGTCGACAAATTGTCAGAATGAGACTCGCTCAGGGTAAGCGTGCACAAATTCAGAATTTCAACTTGGCCTCTAAATTCTAATCACTCCTGATGATCTGGAAATGGAATATAGAATCTTGGAAGGTGTCCTTTACAAAACCATTCCCAAAAATGTAAGCCTTATGATATATTACTCTTGCGTTCTGAGATCTACAGGTGTGGCTATGGAGTAACGGTGAGGAGCTGATTTGGGAATTTGTCAGAAGCCTCTGGTGCGGGGGGGTACATCGGGGCACAACAGGATATGATAAACGTGTGTTTCTTAATGGACAAGTTGAGATGGTACCTCGCTGTTTTGTGCCCACCGGTTGTCTCGTTCTGTGTTCCAGACGCCTCGTATAACACGTTCCACCAGGAGGAGGACTATCCAGTGGTGAGGTACCTGAGACAGCCTCTGCACTTTGAGGTGGAGCTGACCAGGTCCTCTGACCCCAAGATAGCGCTGGTGCTTGACCACTGCTGGGCCACCCCCAACGAGGACCGTGACTCCCGACCCCGGTGGAATCTCATCATTAATGGGTAACTTGTTGTTTTTGGGCCTAAACAAGTGTTATTCCACAGGTGTGGTTCCTGAGTAATTAGCAACCTATCATGCTTGGCAGGCCATTTACTTTGGCTACTGTGGCTATGCCCCCATCCATAGGTCATGAGTGGTCACAATGGTTTGAGCTTAAAAACGATGTGAGCAGTATGCGGTCTGTCACCAGATCTCCACCCAAATGAACACTTATGGGAGATTCTGGCGTGTAGCTTCACACGTAGCATCTCGGGTACTCCGAGATCCCAGGTGTCTTAAACACCATACGTCAGTTGAGTCTGACAGACGCTTACGTGATAACCCGACTGCATTGTATGGCATTAGCTCATATTCGGTACCACCTTCAAAAGTGTTTTACACACGTGTCCATTACAATCTAGGCAAGAATCAGAATGCATGAATAAAACGCCAAGTACATTATACTCACGGTATGCTACAGTAGAGACGTTACACAGAAAATAAGGCACTTTGATAGGAATGCACGCATGTCCAGTTATTTGTAAGGAAGGCAATGTGGGCACCAGGCAATAAATGTGCCAGGGGGAAAGGTTGTGCAAGGCCTGTTCTGACTAGATGTGCAAATGTCTGTATGCTTGAAGGAAAGTTTGTCTGGCTCATTCAAATTCTCAAAGAAATTGTCTGCAACAGTGAAATGGGCTACTTTTGTGAATTAATGAGGCAAACTTAGAAGTTGGAACAGCCTATAGAAAACTAGCATGTAGTGTGCCTTGGTTTGAGGTCAGCGTGGGTTAACTGTCCACATTTTGGAACGGTGAGTGCATACTGACATCCCGTGCATAAAATAAACTCCCGCTGGGGCGACTGAAGATATTTGGAAGGTGCGTGTGGAAAGGTTAAGACACTATGTTGGCGTTACCTACACCTTTTTACTCAATGTTATCCTTTTGGTTTGCTACAGTTCAGTGTTTTGTCGAACTGCTGGTCAGTCGAATGGAAATTGAGAGCGGCTGGCAAGCTTGGCTTGCCTTTCCAATTGGTTTCATACAACTGCTCTTAACACTGACTGAATACTTGTTGAATTCAGTCACAAGTGACCTCTTGTGTTTAAAACGGTTATGCGCTTAACATAATGGATGGTTCACACGCCTGTGCAGCATGGAAGTTGATGTTTGAAACTGAATAGGATCAGTTGACAGGATCCCTAGAAGTTGATGCCACTTTCAATGGAATTTCCTGTCCTAGAGGAATGCGCTAATTGGGAGTTGCTAAACATGAACAAATACCACGGTCAAGTGTAGCAGCATCTTGCTAACCTTATTTAGCTAGCTAATGTTCATATTTAAAATGTCAGACACAGCTGGGTTTGTCATAAGCATTGATTTGGGTGAGCACTTTGTCACAGATGGACACCGCTGGCCTAAGTTTTAACTTTGCCATCTTCTCAAGAATTTAAATTGGGTAACCTATTGAAAGATGACTTATTTTTCCTACATTGTAATGGACACTGCAACCTTTGGTAGATGGGCTACAATGACTTTGCCCATGATTATGCACGCTGCAAATGACACTTTATTTTGCGGGTGCCTTTTCAGTATCTGGATGCATGTTACACCAAGCAGTGTAGTGAAGCAACTTTATGGTCAAAACCATTTATTTGGGGGATTGGGTTTGCCAAATGCTATCAAATCACGCCATTTTAAAATTTGGCACCCCCTATTTTAATTTGCTCCGGCGGCCATGTGGACACAAGGCTCATCTGTCACGGGAGTAACTTTGCAGCGGTTTATTAAATCAAATGTCATCCTGGTGGGGGTGCTAGCAGTTTTAAAAAACAGGCTGATAATGTTTTGTAGATCATAGGAAAAGACACCACATTCACATGGCTGTGCATACAATGGGCAGTTCAGATTTGTCACTTCAGCTGTAACTATCATACTTGGCTTAAATCGTTGAGGAAAATTCTGAGAAAGCTCTGGCCGTCATCTGTCAGCTCAAGTGGATTTGTACTGGTGTGGGCGTTTGTCTCTTAATGTAACGTCTTCAGATTTCACAAATCCCTTTTTGCTAAAATCTGTCAGTTAAACAGTAAATGATAAACCTCCCAAAGATGCAAATGACAAGTAGGCCTTAACTGTCAATGCGTAGGTTACTTTGTATAGTAGAGCTGCTCCCTTCACAGAAGTCCTCCACGTGTGAATCTGATGCCATGGGTGTAGAATATATTTTGTGACCAATTTTTCCGACAGCGGAAGAATTGCTCTGGCGCATTGCATGAAATTCTTAATTAAAACGAAGTACTTATTTTGAAAATATGATACCGACTGTCTATTCGGCAACTTTGGTTAAACCACGGTCAATTGATCAATATTCAGGTCGTCTGTAGTCTGACCATTCTGGATCATTTAGAATTTGAAGAACCATTTAATGGACGTCTCACCACATGAGAATGCATTCGTGTCAATGTAATTGAATTTACATGTTGGACATACGACGTAGACATTTGACATCCGTCATTTACCTAGCTATAAAAGTCTTTGCAGTAGACAAAGTAATATTGTTGATGAGAAATGCTATGGCATTGCTAGTATGACCCTCCCTTGACAAATGAAATGCATTTTTTTTTTAAATAGGCAGCCCAATTTCTGTTTATAAATAAATGTACTAAATCAGATTTTCAGGTCTGATGGGCCAAAAGATCAGAAATTAAAACCAAATAAACTACTGTTGTGACCTTGAATTATCTGAGGACTGTTTAATTGTTACCCGACTCTAAATTAATCGTGTTAGGATTTGGGGTGCTGAGGAAACGGTTTTAAAGATACCGTCTCCCGACTTAAACTCTAGACGGTAGAAATCTATTACATTGCTAAAGTCAACTTATTAACCATTACATCGTATCCTCCTCGCAGCTGCAAGAACCCCAGCCTTATGATTCAGTACTATACAAATTGGTTTAATTTATTTACTAGCTAAACACACAGGTCCCTAGCGGACTGACACAATATGACGGCTTGTTACGATGTCTCCCCCACCCATGGTTCCATAAGGGACACTTATCGTTGTTACATTTTTGCATGAATGTACACTGCTCAAAAAAATAAAGGGAACACTTAAACAACACAATGTAACTCCAAGTCAACCACACTTCTGTGACATCAAACTGTCCACTTAGGAAGCAACACTGATTGACAATAAATTTCACATGCTGTTGTGCAAATGGAAGACAAAAAGTGGAAATTATAGGCAATTAGCAAGACACCCCCAAAACAGGAGTGATTCTGCAGGTGGTGACCACAGACCACTTCTCAGTTCCTATGCTTCCTGGCTGATGTTTTGGTCACTTTAGAATGCTGGCGGTGCTCTCAATCTAGTGGTAGCATGAGACGGAGTCTACAACCCACACAAGTGGCTCAGGTAGTGCAGTTCATCCAGGATGACACATCAATGCGAACTGTGGCAAAAAGGTTTGCTGTGTCTGTCAGCGTAGTGTCCAGAGCATGCAGGCGGAACCAGGAGACAGGCCAGTACATCAGGAGACGTGGAGGGGGCCGTAGGAGGGCAACAACCCAGCAGCAGGACCGCTACCTCCGCCTTTGTGCAAGGAGGTGCACTGCCAGCGACCTGCAAAATGACCTCCAGCAGGCCACAAATGTGCATGTGTCTGCTCAAACGGTCAGAAACAGACTCCATGAGGGTGGTATGAGGGCCCGACGTCCACAGGTGGGGGTTGTGCTTACAGCCCAACACCGTGCAGGACGTTTTGCATTTGCCAGAGAACACCAAGATTGGCAAATTCGTCACTGGCGCCCTGTGCTCTTACCAGATGAAAGCAGGTTCACACTGAGCACATGTGACAGAGTCTGGAGACGCCGTGGAGAACGTTCTGCTGCCTGCAACATCCTCCAGCATGACTGGTTTGGCGATGGGTCAGTCATGGTGTGGGGTGGCATTTCTTTGTGGGGCCGCACAGCCCTCCATGTGCTCGCCAGAGGTAGCCTGACTGCCATTAGGTACCGAGGTGAGATCCTCAGACCACATGCACATTTGTGGCCTGCTGGAGGTCATTTTGCAGGGCTCTGGCAGTGCACCTCCTTGCACTAAGGCGGAGGTACCGGTCCTGCTGCTGGGTTGTTGCCCTCCTACGGCCCCCTCCACGTCTCCTGATGTACTGGCCTGTCTCCTGGTTCCGCCTGCATGCTCTGGACACTACGCTGACAGACACAGCAAACCTTTTTGCCACAGTTCGCATTGATGTGTCATCCTGGATGAACTGCACTACCTGAGCCACTTGTGTGGGTTGTAGACTCCGTCTCATGCTACCACTAGAGTGAGAGCACCGCCAGCATTCAAGTGACCAAAACATCAGCCAGGAAGCATAGGAACTGAGAAGTAGTCTGTGGTCACCACCTGCAGAATCACTCCTGTTTTGGGGGGTGTCTTGCTAATTGCCTATAATTTCCACTTTTTGTCTTCCATTTGCACAACAGCATGTGAAATTTATTGTCAATCAGTGTTGCTTCCTAAGTGGACAGTTTGATTTCACAGAAGTGTGATTGACTTGGAGTTACATTGTGTTGTTTAAGTGTTCCCTTTATTTTTTTGAGGAGTGTATTTATGTGGGATGCCGCCGTGGTTGGGTCTTCTCTCTGATTGGCTCCCTGAGGTCACAATGTCAATAGTTGTCCGTGGCTCCAATGACTAGTCTTGAACGGAACTTCAGGATGGATTTTCCTTTCACTCATTCTGGAAGATGGGCTAATCAACCCTGTTGCTGATTCCTCAGTGGGTGATGAGAGTAGGATGGTTTGGATATAGTAGCAGAATGGTCCCACTGAAGTTAGCTTTTCTAGGTACTTGGCTCACACAGCTAATCGGCTGTACCAGTGACTGTCTGTCTGAGGTGTTTATTCTCCCTCGTGTTCAGGTTTCGGACCACTTTGGACATGAGCTGCAGCTCGCCGTCCTTAGGAAGGTGCGTTTAGGGAAGTTCCAACCATTTCAAATGTGTAGCTAGCGACTCACGGTTTTCTGGTCTAATGTTAATTTCAGTTACCAATCCTTTTATGCACTCTGGCCGCCGGGGACAGTTCTGGCAGTCTGACCCGCTCTGATGTCACTTGTGGCATGGCTACTTACAATGCACATTTTCTAGGAGTTTCTCTAATGCATTCAAAAGTGAATACTGGAACAATATTTCTAACATAAGACTGGTCAGAGATAGAAAAAGAATGTCATGTTGATTTTTAAAAAGGAAATACTGGAACTAGAAAAGTGCTCACACTACAGGTAGGAAGTCTCGAGCCTTTACATTGTATATGTTGGGTGTTTTTCAAGACCGAGGTGAATTTAGGAGGGGTAAGAGTTTTGGTGGGAAAAGCCTGTTAACAAAGACATTCCTTTAGTTCATACTGGAGGGTGAGAAGGAACCCACTTCTCCTGTCATTTACAACACGGTGTGAATTGATCTGATCCTCACAGGACAGTCATGACACCATAAGACTTCGTACACAAGGCGGTTGGGGTTTACAGTGTTCTTGTTCCTAACTTAGTCCCTCTCTCTACACTGGCAGTTGTGAGAACCCGGAGGATCCGTACCGTGTAGTCTTCCACCCGGTGGTAGCTGATTCCAGGGTCCACTTCCCCCCTCACGTCAAACGCTTTGAGGTCTATATGTTTTCCTTCGTCGAGGATGTGGTTGAGCCGAGTGGCCAGGTAACAAATTTCACCCAACAATCTTTAGGTTCATTTTGTCAGTGGCAATCATCCCTTTATTTAAAATGTATCTGACACCATCAAATCTTTGATTCCTAGGTCTTTGTCCATTGTGATGTGGTCATCTGTGACGCCAGTAGTCCCTCTGGCGGCCCCTGTAGTGGACAATGTGTGAATCAGGACAACTTGAAAAGAGGTAGGTCTTGTTTTATGCTTTTCAGACCCTGTCAGACCATAACTGAACTAATAGGTTCTCTCTCAACAGGTCAACGACATGTCAAAGACCTCTTTGAGGAGCCTCATTTCTATGTTTCTTCTGGATACATTCTTTGGGTGTAATGTCTTGTTCTAACATGTCAAATAAAGTGTTCTATAACAATTACGTTTGCTTTACTTGCGTGGCAACAATCCTAACCGTTGGAGCTACCTTAATTGTATCTGATTTGCGTATAACACCAAGGCGCATGTACTTTAGTGGATGTAGTAGGCTTGTCATCTGACGTGTATCAATCAACCCTTTTGTAAGCATGGAACTCTGAACCATCCACACCAATTTCCCATCTAGGACGAACAATGGGTGTCAAAACAAAAGCTTTCCAATGTCCAGTAGGAAGAACTGACTCAATGTTATAGCAGATGGTGGTTTGTGAGGCCAGCAGGGCTGTGGTTGGCTGCAGGCCCCAGGGAGCACAGCAGTGTTGGGAATTTTCAACTGAAATTACAATTTAACTTGATACCTCTCACTAGCTTGGTTTCCATCCAAATATGGACCTTTCTTTCTTTAATGATATGCATGGTCATCTCAAATGTGGAGAGCTTGACTTTCTCACTACCTGTTTTTTGTAAGAAGTGTTGACAAGCTGAATGTACCGAGCTGTCTGTTTTTAAAACTACTAGCGCACAGCTCGGACACCCATGCATACCCCACAAGACATGCCACCAGAGGTCTCTTACCAATCGCCAAGTCCGGACTACGGAAGGTACAGAGTCATGAATACGTTGCAATCTATTCCGCATCAGGATCAGATTTAAAGAAACACCTTACGGAACAGCGGGACTGAAGAGATGCAGCAGTTCCTCCTTAAAATTGCGAGCTTGCACCGCGGGATTGCTCCAGACCACAAGGGGGAGTTGGCGCACTGAGGATGAATTAGTTGGGTAACATGGATAAATAGGATGTTTCATTTACATAATATGCTTACGTGAGTTATCATTAGAATGTGTCCCTTTGGACTATACAGTTGCACGTTTCCCTTCTCAGCTAGGGCTCAGTCATTTGGGGCCCAGAGAGGGGAGACGTCAGAATGGAACATTGTCTTCATATGTGAAGGGATGGCGTGATTAAGGGGAAACCAATTATCTCTAGGCTCAACAATGTCTGTGCGCAAGTCACTACCCTCAGTGAGCTTGTCCAGGAGTGGGGAGAAGAGGAGGTTTACTTGAGATGGGATCAAATGTATTTATATAGCTCTTCTTACATTAGCTGATATCTTAGTGCTGTACAGAAACCCAGCCTATAACCCCAAAAGGCAAGCAATGTAGGTGTAGAAGCACGGTGGCTAGGAAAAACTCCCTAGAAAGGCCAAAACCTAGAGGAACCAGGCTGAGGGGTGGCCAGTCCTCTTCTGGCTGTGCTGGGTGGAGATTATAACACAACATGGCCAAGATGTTCATAAATGATCAGCATGGTCAAATAATAATAATCACAGTAGTTATCGAGGGTGTAGCAAGTCATCACCTCAAGAGTAAATGTCAGTTGGCTTTTCATAGCCGATCATTAAGCCGATCATGCTCCTGCAGTCTGAGTTGAAAACGGCAGGTCTGGGACGGGTAGCACATCAATTGAACAGGTCAGGGTTCCATAGCCGCAGGCAGAACAGTTGAAACTGGAGCAGCAGCACGGCCAGGTGGACTGGGGACAGCAAGGTAATCCTGAGGCATGGTACTAGGGATCAGGTCCTCAGAGAGAGAAAGAGAATTAGAGAGAGCATACTTAAATTCACACAGGACACCAGCTAAGACAGGAGAAATACTCCAGATATAACAAACTGACCCTAGCCCCCCGACACATAAACTACTGCAGCATAAATACTGGAAGCTGAGACAGGAGGGGTCAGGAGACACTGTGGCCCCATCCGATGATACCCCCGGACAGGGCCAAACAGGAAGGATATAACCCCACCCACTTTGCCAAAGCATAGCCCCCACACCACTAGAGGGATATCTTCAACCACCAACTTACCATCCTGAGACAAGGCCGAGTATAGCCCACAAAGATCTCCGCCACGGCACAACCCAAGGGGGGGGCGCCAACCCAGACAGGAAGATCACGTCAGTGACTCACCCCACTGAAGAGATGAGTCCTCAGTAAAGACTTAAAACTTGAGACAGAGTCTGCGTCTCTCATATGGGTAGGCAGACCATTCCATAAAAATTGAGCTCTATAGGAGAAAGCCCTGCCTCCAGCTGTTTGCTTAGAAATTGTAGGGACAATAAGGAGGCCTGCGTCTTGTGACCATAGCGTATGTGTAGGTATGTACAGCAGGACCAAATCGGAAAGAGGGGTAGGAGCAAGCCCATGTAATGTTTTATAGGTTAGCAGTAAAACCTTGAAATTAGCCCTTGCCTTAACAGGAAGCCAGTGTAGGGAGGCTAGCACTGGAGTAATATGATAACAATTTTGGGTTCTAGTCAGGATTCTAGCAGCCGTATTTAGTAATAACTGAAGTTTATTTTGTGCTTTATCCAGGTAGCCGGAAAGTAGAGCATTGCAGTAGTCTAACCTTGAAGTAACAAAAGCATGGATTACTTTTTCTGCATCATTTTTGGACAGAAAGTTTCTGATTTTTGCAATGTGACGTAGATGGAAAAAAGCTGTCCTTGAAACAGTCTTGATATGTTCGTCAAAAGAGAGATCAGGGTCCAGAGTAACGCCTAGGTCCTTCACAGTTTTATTTGAGACGACTTTACAACCATCAAGATTAATTGTCAGATTCAACAGAAGATCTCTTTGTTTCTTGGGACCTAGAACAAGCATCTCTGTTTTGTCCGAGTTTAAAAGTAGAAAGTTTGCAGCCATCCACTTCCTTATATCTGAAACCTAGGCTTCTAGTGAGGGCAATTTTGGGGCTTCACCATGTTTCATTGAAATGTACAGCTGTGTGTCATCCGCATAGCAGTGAAAGTTAACATTATGCTTTCGAATGACATCCCCAAGAGGTAAAATATATAGTGAAAACAATACTGGTCCCAAAACGGAACATTGAGGAACACCGAAATGTACAGTTGATTTGTCAGAGGACAAACCATTCACAGAGACAAACTGATATCTTTCCGACAGATAAGATCTAAACCAGGCCAGAACTTGTCCGTGCAGACCAATTTGGGTTTCCAATCTCTCCAAAAGAACGTGGTGATTGATGGTATCAAAGGCAGCACTAAGGTCTAGGAGCACGAGGACAGATGCAGAGCCTCGGTCTGCGCCATTTTAAAGTAATTTACCACCTTCACAAGTGCAGTCTCAGTGCTATGATTGGGTCTAAAACCAGACTAAAGCATTTCGTATACAATGTTTGTCTTGTCAACAGCTTTCTAAAATTGAGAGGAATGGAAGATTCGATATAGGCCGATAGTTTTTTTATATTTTCTGGGTCAAAGTTTGGCTTTTTCAAGAGAGGCTTTATTACTGCCACTTTTAGTGAGTTTGGTAAGCATCCGGTGGATAGAGAGCCGTTTATTATGTTCAACATAGGAGGGCCGAGCACAGGAAGCAGCTCTTTCAGTAGTTTAGTTGGAATAAGGTCGAGTATGCAGCTTGAAGGTTTAGAGGCCATGATTATTTTCATCATTGTGTCAAGAGATATAGTACTAAAACACTTAAGTGTCTCTCTTGATCCTAAGTCCTGGCAGAGTTGTGCAGACTCAGGACAGCTGAGCTTTGGAGGAATACGCAGATTTAAAGAGGAGTCCTTAATTTGCTTTCTAATGATCATGATCTTTTCTTCAAAGAAGTTCATGAATTTATTACTGCTGAAGTGAAAGCCATCCTCACTTGGGGAACGCTGCTTTTTAGTTAGCTTTAGGATAGTTTCAAAAATAAATTTCGGATTGATCTTATTTTCCTCAATTAAGTTGGAAAAATAGAATGATCGAGCAGCAGTGAGGGCTCTTCGATACTGCACAGTACTGTCTTTCCAAGCTAGTCGGAAGACTTCCAGTTTGGTGTGGCGCCAGTTCCGTTCCAATTTTCTGGAAGCTTGCTTCAGAGCTCAGGTATTTTCTGTATACCAGGGAGCTAGTTTCTTATGACAAACGTTTGTAGTTTTTAGGGTTGCGACTGCATCTAGGGTATTGCGCAAGGTTAAATTGAGTGCCTCAGTTAGGTGGTTAATTGATTTTTGTCCTCTGACGTCCTTGGGTAGGCAGAGGGAGTCTGGAAGGGCATCAAGGAATCTTTGTGTTGTCTGAGAATTTATAGTACAACTTTTGATGCTCCTTAGTATATTGAGTTATGCCTTGGATGAGGTAATGTTTTGGTACTATGAAGTACCAGGAACGAGATTAGAACCTCGTTTTAGAGACCAAACTGAGCGATAATTTATAGCAAATGCAATCTGGCTAAGGGATACTCCTTTCTCAAGTAAAAGGCCCTTTGTGAAGTTTTCCTAAGATCTGTGGTTCGTCATGTAAGTTGAGAGGGGTATATCTTTGCTATAAAAGATCTCAGTTGCCAATATGTTGGAACTCTCAACAATAGATAGATAGTGAATAGTTGAATAGATAGTGAATTGTTGAAAGTCACAGGGCTTTGGTAAAGCTCATATTATTAAAGATGAAGTTTAAGTATAACTCTGACTGGTGTGTGGTTTGTAACTCTCCTCATTTGGTAATACAGGAAATTGCCACGACAGCACTCATAATGCATTTGGGTCCTAAGGCTTTGTGATGACGAATTTTGACGCGAGCCACCGTTGCCTTGTGGCGCTCAACGAAGATGGCTGACGTCTTAACGAGTCAAGCAAATGTACAATTTGAGAGGAATGTGTTAATGTAAAGACAAACGCATTGACTGCACAATTGTGTAAGCTTGCCTTGCAATGCAGCTGAAGTAACATAGCTAGCTAACTATTTACTTGCTTATTGTCGGGTTAAAAATAACTATGTAGCCGATCTGGGTATGGACCCTAAGACGTAAAGTTCTGAACTAATATTCATACCAATCTATGAACCTCAAGGCTGAATGGCATTAATGAAGCCTAGAGTAGAATATAACTTTAATGTGCCATGGATGCAAGTCCTATATACACATCTACTGTAGTCTGTACATTGAATATATTCACCGGTCATGTACTCTTCCTTGGCAAATAAAGGTGCGGATCAGGTATGACTGAGACAGTATTTTTCAGTCATATCAAACGCCATTATTTAAATGATGCGGTGTCTGCATTTTAATTGTAATATTATAAATACAAGTTCAATCTTGGGCAGGTAGGTGGACTAGTAACCGGAAGGTTGCAAGATCGAATCCCCGAGCCGACAAGGTCTGTCCTTCTGTCCCTGAACAAGGCAGTTCTTAGGCCGTCATTCTTATCTGACTTGCCTAGTTAAAAAAAAAATGGTAGGCAAATCTGTACTTCAATGCACATATGGTGTGCATTAGAAGATGAGGTGGGTAAAGAGGTAAGAAGAGCGGCAGATAGCATATGATTCATGGATGACAGTGCTACCCCAATATTCTCTCAGTTCATCACAATTGCGCTGTCGGGATTGGATTCCTCTCACATCAAAACATACCTGCAGACGAGAGAGCATGATTAAGCCTTGTTTTTTTAATGTCTAACACAGTCAGTCATCTCAAATCAGGAGGTGAAATGCAAAACTGACCTTGGATCATTAACTCTGGGGTTTCAATGTAAAGCATCTCTTTAATAATACTTCCTGTTGACTCAACCAAGTGACATCTCACCTATGATCAGGCTGTGCTCTCTGTCAGCCAGTTCAGATGCGGGAGAGGTTCAACAAAACAGCTGATATAACCTAGAGGATTTAGGGGGAGAGGGATGACGTGAGTGGCTACAGAGTACTTTAAGCTGAAAAACAGACCCATGAGGACAAACAATAGAAGATAATGCCAATAGGTGTCTCACCACTTGGTTATTGCAAGGCTAACCCATGACTTAGCAGCAACAGATAGTCCAGTGAAAATGGCTGTAAATCTGAAAATTAGCAGCTGACATAAGTTTTTTTTTTATTCATGCATGTGAGACAGATTCTATGTACAACAAGACAGGCAGAGATGGAGAAAAATAACACAGAACAGTTTAATTACCTCTGGTTAGGGACACTTTGCCAGCAATAAAGCTTCCACGGCCTGGTCCTCACACAGTGAACATCTGGCAATATCTACATTTTCGACCCCCAAGGTCAGCTCACTCTCTGAAAGTAAAGAAAACAATAACTGAGATATGACCGTTCAATCTAAAGCAGCACATGTCATTGTTTGAGGATACGTCAATACAGCCCAGTGCTGCTTACCTGAGATGCCATCTTCGTAGGTGTCCGCTTTGACTTCCTTTTCTGTCGGGGAAAAAATTGCTGTCAGAACAATTATTTTGACAAAAAGTAACAAATGCACCTCCATAGCATATAACAAATTGCCTGTAAATAACCACACCTTCATACAAGCGTGCTACTATTTTTTGAAATAACAAAAAAATATCAATTGTTGTTGGAAGATATGGATATGGTGAATTATTTGTCAACCATAAAACACCTAATGTGGTACACACAATGAATAATATAAAAATAACTGATTATCTTAAAATGGAAAAATTGTCACATATATGGTTCTTCGTCTTTAGGATTCATTTACTTACTGTACAGACAAGTATATTTCATACATATATTTTTTTTTTAACAATTTTTTTAAATGTATTCCATAGACAGAACGAAATATATTTAGATGCATTTTGAATTTCTAATTGTCAATATTTAATTTTCTGTGTCATGTGTTCATGCCCATTTATGTACATCCTGTGTGTGTTACCCTTCCAATGAGCTTATCGTATAAACTATAACGCGAAAACTACGGTTTACCTCACTTTGAATCATGTTAGCACAGGTAACGGCTGTTTACAGTCTTTCTTTAGTTTTTCATTCGTACTCTTCCCAATTCACTTAAACTATATTTCTTTATTTCCCATGGGCTTCACCAGAGTACCCCCTAGTGGCTGGAATACAACTGTATTAAGCCCCTTACAACACCTCCCTGCAAAAACGAAATGTTGTCCCAGTTGCAGCCTTGTTTTGCACGCTTTGTACAAAATAATAAAATGCAGTACTACAGGATATTTCTTAAAGTAGCTCTTTATTAGCTAGCTATAACTGGAATGTTCACGTATCGCCAACCAGCATCAAACTGACCATGACCTAACAATTTGGGTGGTCTTAACCAATCATAGCACAGTATGATATGGCGGTAAAATGCATCCAATTATAATTCAGTATGTTTACACATATGAATATTACAGTATCCAAACTGATATAACATTTTTAGTTGGCTGGATAACCTGCTGGCTACCCACAGACGTCCAGAGCGGAGTCTGTCGGTTCCATCTCCCAGCACCAGCGCTCCGATACCCATGGAGCTGGGAGGTGCTGCGCTCAGGGAGACCGGAGGAGGTTCCTTCACGTGCACCATCTGTGGCCGCAGAGGTCACACTGCCGGTCGGTGCCGGGTTGGGTCCTCTGGGGGTCGAGGCAGCAAGCAGGGCACTCTGGCGTCACCCCAGGTTAGCCGGCACCATTCTTACCCAGAGCCCTCTGTTGCACACATGTTTTTGTATGTTACTCTTTCTGAGTTTTCCCCGCATTCCCAGCATAAAGCGTTCATCGATTCAGGCGCGACTGGGAATTTTATAGACAGATCATTTGCCCATAGTTTAGGGATCCCCATTGTTCCAGTGGCAATGCCCTTCCCAGTTCACGCCTTAGTCAACCAATATGGTCAGGGTTGATTAGGGAGGCCACCGTTTCCGCTCAGTCTCTTCCTCATTGACTCTCCTGCATTACCCGTGGTGCTAGACCTACCCTGGTTAGCCTGTCATGACCCCACTGTTTCATGGCAACGAAGGGCTCTCACGGGATGGTCGCGGGGAGGTGTCTAGGGGTTTCCGTTGGTGCTACTACGGTGGAAACTCCAGACCAGGTCTCCACCGTGCGCAATCTCCCCGAATATTCCGATTTGGCTCTCACCTTCTCCAAAAAGAAGGCAACTCAATTACCACCCCATCGTTGCAGGGGTTGTGCGATACATCTCCTGGTAGACGCTGCACTTCCCAGGAGTCAAGTGTATCCCCTGTCACAGGCGGCGGCTATGGAAACATTTGTCTCCGAATATCTGCATCAGGGGTACATTCGGTCCTCCACTTCACCCGCCTCCTCAAGTTAATTTTTTTGTGAAGAAGAAGGAGGGAGGTCTGCGCCCGTGTATTGCCCATTGAGCCCTAAACCAGATCACTGTGAAGTACAGTTACCCGCTACCTCTCATAGCCACAGCGATTCAGTCAATGCACGGGGTGCGTTTCTTCACCAAACTAGATCTCAGGAGCGATTACAACCTGTTGCGTTTCCGGGAGGGAGACGAGTGGAAAACAGCGTTCAGTACTACGTCAGGGCATTATGAGTACCTCGTCATGCCGTACGGGTTGATGAATGCTCCATCAGTCTTCCAAGCCTTTGTAGACAAGTTTTTCAGGGACCTGCACGGGCAGGTGTAGTGGTGTAAATCGATGACATTCTGATATACTCATCTGCACGCGCGGAGCATGTGTCCCTGGTGTGCAGGCTGCTTGGTCGACTGTTGGAGCATGACCTGTACGTCAAGATTGAGAAATGCCTGTTCTTCCAGCAGTCTGTCTCCTTCCTAGGGTACCGCATTTCCACCTCGGGGGTGGAGATGGAGAGTGACCACATTTCAGCCGTGCGTAATTGGCAGACTCCCACCTCGGTAAAGGAGGTGCAGCGGTTTCTAGGGTTTAACAATTACTACCGGAGGTTTATCTGGGGTTTTGGTCAGGTAGCGGCTCCCATTACCTCACTGCTGAATGGGGGCCCAGTACGTCTGCAGTGGTCGGCTGAGGCGGACAGGGCTTTTGGTCACCTAAGGGCTCTGTTTACCTCGGATCCCGTGCTGGCCCATCCGGATCCCTCGTTGGCGTTCACAGTGGAGGTGGACCAAGGCTGGGATAGGAGCCGTGCTCTCTCAGCGCTCGGGTACACCACCGAAGCTCCACCCCTGTGCCTTCTTCTCGAGGAAGCTCAGCCCGGCGGAGATAAACTATGACGTGGGGGACCGGGAGCTGTTGGCTGTCATCAAGGCTTTGAAGGCGTGGAGACATTGGCTTGAGGGGGCAAAACACCCTTTTCTCATCTGGACTGACCACTGCAATCTGGAGTACATCCGGGAAGCGAGGAGACTGAATCATTGCCAGGCAAGGTGGGCCATGTTTTTCACCCGTTTTGTTTTCACCCTTTTGTACAGACCAGGTTCCCAGAATGTTAAGGCAGACGCACTGTCCTGGCTGTATGACACAGAGGAGCGGCCCATGGAACCCACCCCCATACTCCCGGCCTCCTGCCTGGTGGCGCTGGTAGTTTGGGAGCTGGACGCGGACATTGAGCAGGCGTTATGGGCAGGGCCCACTCCTCTCCAGTGTCCCGCTGGGCGTCTGTACGTTCCGTCTGCTGTCCGTGACCGGCTGACCTATTGGGCTCACACGTCACCCTCCTCTGGTCATCCAGGTATCAGTCAGACAGTGCGCTGTTTGATTGGGAAGTACTGGTGGCCCACCTTGGCTAAGGACGTGAGGGTTTATGTTTCCTCCTGCTCGGTGTGCGCCCAGTGTAAGGCTCCTAGGCACCTGCCCAGAGGTAAGTTACACCCCTTACCCGTTCCACAACGGCCATGGTCTCCCCTGTCGATAGATTTTCTCACAGATCTCCCCCCTCACAGGGTAACACCACGATCCTGGTCAGGGTGGACCGTTTCTCCAAGTCCTGCCGTCTCCTTCCTCTGCCCGTTCTCCCTACGGCCCTACAGACTGCAGAGGCCTTGTTCACTCATGTCTTCCGGCACTACGGGGTGGCTGAGGATACAGTGTCTGGACGAGGTCCTCAGTTCACGTCGAGGGTCTGGAGAGCGTTCATGGAGCGTCTGGGGGTCTCGATCGCCTTACCTCGGGTTTTCACCCCGAGAGTAACGGGCAGGTGGAGAGAGTTAACCAGGATGTGGGTAGGTTTCTGCGGTCTTGTTGCCAGGACCGGCAGGGGGAGCGGGCGGCGTTCGTGCCCTGGGCAGAGATGGCCCAGAACTCGCTTCGCCACTCCTCCACTAACCTCTCCGCCTTCCAGTGCATACTGGGGTATCAGCCGGTTCTGGCTCCATGGCATCAGAGTCAGACCGAGGCTCCTGCGGTGGACGACTGGTTCCGGCGCGCGGAGGTGACATGGGACGCCTCCCATGTTCACCTTCAGCGCCGTGCTGCGCCAGAAAGCCAGCGCAGACCGTCACCGCAGTGAGGTCCCGGTGCCAGGTCTGGCTCTCGACCCGAAACCTGCCCCTCCGCCTGCCCTGCCGGAAGCTGGGTCTGTGGTTTGTGGGGCCGTTTAAAGTCCTGGGGAGACTGAACGAGGTGTGTTACAGGTTACAGCTCCCACTCGATTACCGTATTAACCCCTCAATCCATGTATGTCTCCTCAGGCCGGTGGTGGCTGGTCCGCTCCAGGGGTCTGAGGTGCGGGTGGTTCCTCTGCCCCCTCTGGACATCGAGGGGGACCCGGCGTATGCCGTTCGCTCCATACTGGATTCGAGGAATCGGGCGAGGGGACTTCCGTAACTCGTGGAGTGGGAGGGGTACGGTCCGGAGGAGAGATGCTGGGTTCTGGTGGAGGTTGTGTTGGACAATTCAATCATGCAGGATTTCCACCGTCTCCGTCCGGATCGCCCTGCACCTCGCCTTCCTGGTCGTCCCCGAGGCCGGTGTTGGCGTGCTGCTGGAGCCCCGCGTCAAGGGAGGGGGGTACTGTCACGACTTCCCCCGAAGTCGGTTCCTCTCCTTGTTCGGGCGGAGTTCAACGTCACCGGTCTTCTAGCAATCGCCAATGCACCTATCATTTTCCATTTGTTTTGTCTTGTTTTCCCACACACCTGGTTTACATTCCCTCATTACTTGACGTGTAAATAACCCTCTGTTCCCCCCATGTCTGTGTGTGGAATTGTTTGTTGTAAAGTGTATGTGCACTTCAGACTGGTTTGCGATGGATTATTTCAACCCATATTTTGTTGTTCTGGGAGCCGTTGGTTTTTTCCTCATTAAACTGCTTCGGTTATTACCCAGTTCTGCTCTACTGTAACTGACTTCCCTGCAGCCCGTTACGCACCTCTTACAAGATCAATATCTTAGGTTTTGTACCATTGATTTTTCCAAGCGCTGGGTTGCGCAGAACTTAGAACGCGCAGAACTTAGAACGCGGAGGTAATGAAATGCCCAAGAAATGGCACAGAAAATTTGGGCTGGTCTCTCCATAAAAGTCAACCTAACCCTAACCCTAACCAATACATGGATTTGACAGTCAAACTATTACTTAAATAGCAGTCAACTGTTGTTATTCTATAAAGGGTCGTGATTTGTTTAGGTTAAATAACAAAAAAATTGGTCTGGTCCCTTTGCCATGATGGAAGCCTCCCAAAATCAACATCCAACATTCCAAAACATAGATATAAGCCTTCAAGTACTCATCTAACCAACTACTTCAGGGTCAGCCAGGCCCCTTGTCGCCCCCCAGGCGCCCTGAAACCCAACCCCCATAAGAAGAAGCCCAAATACGACCTGCCCTTGCCCAGTATACATACAAGGTCAGGGGGACAACACTGGTTTTTCGTCTTGTAGTTAAACTTGTTTTATACACAATTTAAAGGGATAGTTCATCCCAATTACAAAATTACTTAAGTTGAGTTTACATTTCATCCAATGCATCCAAAGTGTACATTAGTCTTTCCTGGTTCATAACATATTTTTTGGTCCCTTTCAGATCACAGCCATGTGTCAGGCTTGTAAGAGACATGAATTATATGTGAGATTCAGTGAACAAGGCTGGAAGGTGAGATTCTATCTCTCTTAACTACTCATTGTACTGAATAGATAATCATGAACTAACATTTTACCATCTTATTTGCTATAACACACAGTATTTTTAGGGAAGCAAGGCATTTGTGTAGGATGTGCATTGTAGAGTATGTTCTTTGGATTCTTTATTATGTATTTCTCATTGAAAGAGTCTATTCTAGTCATTCAGCTAATCTTGTCATTCGATTTCTATGGTATTTCTCTCCGTTAGGACTGGGTATTGGCTCCTACCTGTTAGTCTGCCTTCTACTGTGATGGAGAATGCCTCTACCCTCTGTGTTCCTGCATGAACTCCACCACCCACACTATGATCCAACTAGTGGTCAGTATGCACTACTACACCCTCTCTCACATGAACGCTAACATTACTGGTTTCAGTGGGAAAGATGGTAAATGGTTCAGACATTAATGGCAAATATAAAAAACTAAGATACCCGAGTTACCGGAGTCTACAATGGCAGACTGTTAATGTAGAGTAGGGATAGGGAGAAGTAACATTCAAGACTGAAGCAATTACCCCTTCTAGTGGTAAACGTTATACTGTTCCAGGTTACTACACACACTGATAATATAAAACATTGAGGACACATGCTCTTTCCATGACAGACTGACCAAGTGAAAGCTATGACCCCTTATTGATGTCACTTGTTGAATCTACTTCAATCAGTGTAGATGAAGGGGAGTTAAAGATTTTAAAACCTTGAGAGAATTGAGACATGGATTGTGTGTCATTCAGAGGGTGATTCGACAAGACAAAAGATTTAAGTGCCTTTGAACGGGGTATGGTAGTAGGTGCCAGGCGCACCGGGTTAAGTGTGTCAAGAACTGCAACACTGCTGTTTTTTACATGCTTAACAGTTTCCCATGTGTATCAAAAATGGTCCACCACGCAAAGGACGTCCAGCCAACTTGACACAACATGGGCCAGCATCCTTGTGGAACGCTTAGTGCAGCTTGTAGAGTCCATGCCCGGATGAATTGAGGCTGTTCTGAGGGGAAAAGGGTGTGCAACTCAATGTTAGGAAGACGTTCCTAATGTTTTGTGCACTCAGTGTATGTAGTCCTACATGTTTTTAAATAGTACAGTATCACAAACCACAGTACAAAACCATATAAAGTGTGGGCCTGTAGTATCTGTAAATCAACTAAAAATTGTTTTTTTATTTCCATATGCAGATAATAAAGCATCATTGTTCATGTAATAATCTAATATTAGCATTATACCTCTAGGAAGAGGAAATGGTCATAAAATCAAATAGATGAAAAGACGGAAACAAAAATGTTTTTGAACTACAACTTATTTTATTTAAAAATGTCAAATTCAGTGCAAAGTAATGTAGTGCATTGGTGTCTGGATCCCTCTTGGGTGGCAAAGTGTCACAAGAATCCTGTGGGGAGAGAAAACAAGAGAATACATTAAATTAATGGGTGTTAACTAATCAGGGATCAACAAAGCACTTCAAGTCCTTAATTCCTTCAAAAGAGAGAGAGAAGGAGAAAGGAGTATGGTCCCTGCAGTAGGACTACATGCTGGCCATGAGGTTCTCCAAGTGGTACTCCAGGAGGCTGGAGAGCTCCGTGACCAGAGACTCTGGGTTAAAGTACCAGGCCAGCTGCTGGCCAAACATGTCATCTAGCAGAGCCATCAGCCCGCCCTGAAGAGAACACCACACAACACATAGAAAATGGCTCTGAGTTACTAGCTTATCAAGAGGAGAGAAACAATTAGAAATACTCCCCCTAAAATGACATTGGAACCTGGTTAACCACAAATAAGGAAGTACACTAAGAATATTACTTTCTTTGCTTTGGTTCCGTCCAGCCCCTTTTCCCCATATTACCGCGTAAGGAATAAAATCCTAGTAAATGGTCAATTCTGCCTTTTGCTGTCCTTTCTCACACCTACAGTCCATACCTCTTTCACTTCACTGGGAGTTGAGTTGTGGCAGGGTGTTGCGTTCCCTCTTCAGAGGCGTGTGTAACATTGTTCTCTACAATATTATAACATTCATACACCTGTACTTGACAGTGTTGATGAAATAATAACGATCATTTGCTGTGACCATTACTAGTTTAGACTGCACTGCACTTGGTTGTATGTGTTCCATATTTTTATTTATTTTATTTATTTCACCTTTATTTAACCAGGTAGGCAAATTGAGAACACGTTCTCATTTACAATTGCGACCTGGCCAAGATAAAGCAAAGCAGTTCGACACATACAACAACACATAGTTACACATGGAGTAGAACAAACATACAGTCAATAAGACAGTGAAAAATAAGTCTATATACAATGTGAGCAAGTGAGGTGAGATAAGGGAGGTGAAGGCAAATAAAATATATTAATAAATAAAAATATAAAAAAGGCCATGGTGGCGAAGTAAATACAATATAGCAAGTAAAAAAAACACTGGAATGGTTGGTTTGCAGTGGAAGAAGGTGCAAAGTAGAGATAGAAATAATGGGGTGCAAAGGAGCAAAATAAATAAATACAGTAGGTAAAGAGGTAGTTGTTTGGGCTAAATTATAGATGGGCTATGTACAGGTGCAGTAATCTATGAGCTGCTCTGACAGCTGGTGCTTAAAGCTAGTGAGGGAGATAAGTGTTTCCAGTTTCAGAGATTTTTGTAGTTCGTTCCAGTCATTGGCAGCAGAGAACTGGAAGGAGAGGCGGCCAAAGGAAGAATTGGTTTTGGGGGTGACCAGAGAGATATACCTGCTGGAGCGCGTGCTACAGGTGGGCGTTGCTATGGTGACCAGCGAGCTGAGATAAGGGGGGACTTTACCTAGCAGGGTCTTGTAGATGACCTGGAGCCAGTGGGTTTGGCGACGAGTGTGAAGCGAGGGCCAATATTTGGTGTTGTGAGGTTAAATTATATACAGAAGATAGCCCTATTTGGTAAAATACCAAGTCCATATTATGGCAAGAACAGCTCAAATAAGCAAAGAGAAACAGTTCATCATTACTTTATGACATGAAGGTCAGTCAATACGGAATATTTCAAGTGTAGTTGCAAAAACAATCGAGCGCTATGATGAAACTGGCTCTCATGAGGACCACCCCAGCAATGGAAGACCCAGAGTTACCTCTGCTGCAGAGGATAAGTTCATTAGAGTTACCAGCCTCAGATATTGCTGCCCAAATAAATGCTTCACAGAGTTCAAGTAACTGACACATCTCAACATCAACTGTTCAGAGGAGACTTTGTGAATCAGGCCTTTATAGTTGAATTGCTGCAAAGAAACCACTATTAAAAGGACACTAATAATAAGAGACTTACCTGGGCCATGAAACACAATCAATTTGTCCTTTGGTCTGGAGCCCAAATTTGAGATTTTTGGTTCCAACTGCCATGTCTTTGTGAGATGCGGTGTGGGTGAACAGATGATCTCTGCATGTGTATTTCCTACCATAAAGTATGGAGGAGGAGGAAGTGTAATGGTGTGGGGATCCTCTCTTTTAAATTGCATATTCAACAACTTACAAAAAAATTGAAGCTGAAATTGGGATTTTATTTTAGGAATAAGGCCTGTTTTTCTTCTGAAGCCAGAAGGAGGCTAGTATCAGCTACATTTATGCCTTTACTAGACTATGGGGATATTTTATATATGAATGCTTCCGCTCAGTGTTTGAGATCAATTGACACCCTTTACCATGGTACTTTGAGATTTATTTTAAACTGCAAAACCCTTACGCACCACTGCACTTTGTATACCAGGGTTGGCTGACCTTCTCTAGTCACTTGTAGCTCAGTCACTGGTATATTTTGATTTATAAAGCCATTTTGGGTTTACTACCTTTTTATTTGGGCATTTTTATTGTTCAGAAATGTGGTGGGTACTCTTTTCGTTCGCTGGACTTTATCCTGCTAACTGTTCCAAATGTCCGAACTGAATTTGGTAAAAGAGCTTTTATGTACTCTGCGCCATCGTCTTGGAACGCCTTACAAAATACTTTTAAACTGGAAGAACTTGTCCCGATTGGTATTTTTAAATCACTGATGAATGATCTCAATGTTTTTAATTTGCTGTTTGTGATTTTTGTTATACTCTTGTGAATTCAATGGTTTCTACTAGATTACTTGTAGTTTTTCATGTTGTTTGTCTGTAATTTTTGTAATGACTTGGTGCTGCCTATCTTGGCCAGGACGCTCTTGAAAAAAAGATTTTAAATCTCAATGAGCCCCTCCTGGTTAAATAAATAAAATAAAAACCCTTGAATGAGTAGGTGTTCTAATTGCAATAAGGCACCTCTGATGTTTGTGGTATATGTCCAATATACCACCCCGCCATGGGCCTTATTGCTTAAATAACCCATATCTCTTTTAGAACAGGATATTATCATTGACTATATGAAAGTGCATGTATGAATGAGTCTGATTTACCGTTTTCAATGGCAGGTTCACCTTCTGAAGCCAGATGAGGTTCCCAAAGCATGCTGCGCACCCACCAAGCTCAGTCCCATCTCTGTACTCTTCTACGCTGACAACAACAACGTGATCCTAAAGAAGCATCGAAACATGGCGGTCAAGACCTGTGATGCCTGTGACACCAGTGGTAGCCCATCTATCTATTCTACTTAATTTTAATCAACTTAATTGCCATTGTTCCAAAAGATACAAACAGGGTAAAATAACTTGCAACCAGCAGTTGATAGCAATAATCGGTCAATATGCTGATAAATAGTATGTATCTAATATATTGATTTTGAGTCTGAGAGTGGTATATGAACAACACCCATTGGACCTATAACCATACTTCACTTTTGATTAACTAAACTATTCAAATCTACAGTAATACAGAATATTACATCACCCCTCATGTCATATATTCTGTGACCAATCAAAGCTGTAAAGTACTGTATCATAAGTATATCAATGCTAAAATTCTACCCTTTTGATGACTATAATATCTTGTTGAACCATGAATTTGTCATTGTCTCTTTTAGATATACTAAACATGGTTTGCAAAACATACACGTTTTTTCTTCTTCTTTAATCATACTTTTAACCAGTACAAGTTAGTAACAATGGGAAATGGCAACAAACAAAAAAAATGTTTGGCTATTTTTGTATGTACAGAGTAACAAATACACAGTGATGTATGTCCTTGTCAACAGATATCTGGAAGACTGTATACGGCTACATTTGTAATAAACTATACTGAACAAAAAAACGCAACATGTAAAAGGTTGGTCCTATGTTTCATGAGCTGAAAATAAAGATCCCGGAAATGTTCTGTACGCCCAAAAAATTGTGAGCATTTCTCCATTGCCAAGATAATCCATCCACATTGAAAGGTGCACCATATCAAGAAACTGATTAAACAGCATGATCATTACACAGGTGCACCTTTGCTGGGGACAAAAGGCCACTAAAATGTGCATATTTGTCACAACGCAATGCCACAGACGTCTGAAGTTCTGAGGGATTGTGCAATTGGTATGCGGACTGCAGGAATGTTCACCAGAGCTGCTGCCAGAGAATTGAATGTTCATTTCTCTACCATAAGTCGCTTCCAACGTCATTTTGGAGAATTTGGCAGTACATCCAACCGACAATTTTCCTGTCCTGCTAGCCATTCAAAATTTAACGATTACTTTTGGGTGTCAGGGAAAATGTATGGAGTAAAAAGTACATTATTTTCCTTAGAAATGTAGTAAAGTAAAAGTTGTCAAAACTATAAATAGTAAAGTACAGATACCCCAAAAAACTACTTAAGTAGTACTTTAAAGTATTTTTACTTAAGTACTTTACACCACTGTATGTGCTTCAATAGAGTCTGACGTTCAGGGTGGTTGGACATATAAGATGGGGTGCTGATGAGCTTCTGGACCCATTTTAGGTCGTCACACAAATATTCCCCCACCTATGTCCATTGAATCAAAGTAATTATACCTTGCTGTAAGGAAGCATAGCAAGAATGAAAGGAATTAATTTATCGTTGAATGATTTATAAATCTCGCTTATTAAACCATCATTTCCAGGGGACCTATTGTCCTTAAGGCTTTTAATACAGTCTTTTATCTCAACTTCAGATAACTCATCATCACACAAATCCCTGAAATCATTATCTTCTTAGCAATGTTTGCTACATTGTCTAAGAAAAGATCCATATTGGAAGTTGGCTGGGCTGATGTATACAGATTCTGATAAAACTGGTTAACATGCTGAGAGATTTTTGGATTTTTATTGGGAGTATTTATAATCATTAATTTACATATAGAAGTCTTTTCACCTGCCCTTTTTTCTAAATTAAATAAATATTTTGTATTTCTCTCTCCCTCTTCCATCCATTTTCATCTTGATCTTACAAACGCTCCCCGGGCCTTTTCCGCGTAGATACAGTCTAACTGCATTTGCAATGATGATAGCTCCAGTAATTCCTGATTAGTTAGTTCCCTTTTAGCTTAATCCATTATTCCCTTTATGATGTCATATTCTTTCTCTCTCTTGGCACGAGCAATTTCTTTCCCCATTGAAATAGCCAAAAGCCTTAATCAAATTTCATTAGCTCCCAGTAACTAACAAACGTATTCATAACACAGGCACAATTCCTGTATTTATCAGTAATTCCTGCTACTTCCTTCTTAAATACTTCCTTCTCTAGTAAAGTCTTGTTCATTTTCCAGTAACCTTTAACTTTTTATGGTTGACAAACCATGCATATTTATCTTTATTGAGATCCCGTTGTGGTCTGTTAAAATCAATGGTTCAATCGAGACTGTATCAACCTTGTCAGCCATATCTTCAGATATCAGCCAGAAATCAATACGGGATTGTATATTGTATCTTTGGTACTCCATGTAAACATAATCTTATCTGGGTTCTTACGTCTCCAAATATCTAGAACACCTAACCTTAGACATATATTCCTTATCTCACAAACAGAATTGCTATCCTTAGGAGGCCATCTATCTAGATTATCATGTAATACTGTATTAAAATCTCCACCCCATATTACTTTGGCCAATGGAAATTTAGACATAATTTTACTTATTTTCCTCTCAATGTCTCTAAATAAAATACAGTTACTTGACTTGTTATTGGAAGCATAAGTATTTACAACAATGTATTGAACATGGTTGACATCTAGCAATAGTATAATCCAGCTCCCTGTATTATCTGCTTCATGACTCAATATATGAGCCTTAAAAGTGCCTTTTAAAATAGGGACACCTGCTGACCTTTTAATACCAAATGCCCTGCAAATGTCCTTCACTCTTGATTTGATGTTCTCGTCAGATTTTTCTGCTATTCCATAAATTCGAAGACTCCATCTCCGACTATACCGGTCATTCTCGTTTACCTTTGACTCCATTTCAGTGAGTTTCTTCTCCTGCTTTGCAACCTGAATGTTCAATGTTGCGTTCCGCTGCTTCATAGTTTTTACTTCGTCAGCACTGAAATCAATCGATTTCTTCAGGTTAATAACGATATTGATTGTGTTCTTTTACACCAAATTCATGATGTCATCTGCGCTCTCTTTGATTTTAGCCGTGAGGATGCAAAAGATGTCCTTCCTGTAGCTGGCTGGCTCATTGATGGTTCACTTCTCATCTTCTTATGGAAGTTGCTCCTTGGTTGGGGTATTCGGGTATGAATCGCATTCACCCCCCTTTTTTACACCGCAAGCATATGAGTGAGTTTCAACAATGCCTCTTTAAACATGGCCTCAATGCCTCTCTTTTTATCTGTCATGTCCTGATTACACGCTACTAGCGATGAATACGTTAGCAGGCTAATTTAACTACACACGCTGACACTTTTCGATAGCTAGCTTGTTCGTTGGAAATAGTCAAAAATATATGTTAATGGTTTGATTAATTGCAAAATTATTCATTATATGGTTAGATATAATTTTTTGTGAGAAAAAACAAATAAATTGCAACTGCAGTCTAAAACTATAAACTTTGTGAGAAAACCCCCAAATTGTTCCTCTACTAGAAATGTTACACCCTCTCATGTCGCAATCTTGACCATGTCACTGATTTCATGGCGCTCTCCTGCGCATCATTTACTTCACAAAATCCCGCAAAGGTAAAAGTGCCAGAAATAAACATCGCGAGATTGTACATATGTGCCATTCAGAGATTTGAAAGCAGACGCTTTCATGCAAGACGATGTACAGTAATCCGTACATACATTTTACGTTTGGGTGGCCCAGGGAAATGTGAGTTTTTCGAGCTTTTCGAAGCAATTTTTGTATATCTTTCTTTGTAATACTGTAT